>NC_056605.1:4847242-5147242 GCF_018340385.1 Cyprinus carpio
GCATTAAGGAATTTATTTGGTAAAAGTGTTTCCATCATAGGTTATGCACATGTTTAGAATTAATGCACATCTTGGCATTTCCATCCAGCATTTTTATGCAATATACCAAAATGTGCATAAAAATAGGTGCATGGAAACACTGAGTTATTAGCTTCCTGTTAATTTACCGTAGTTAGATATGGTCCTTTGAGCTAAATTATTTGTTTGGCATTATTTAACTCTAGATCAGTAGATTTTTTCATTCTCCATAGTAAGTTTGCCCGTGATCATGTGCAGGGGTGCCCGTCCAGTCATTTGTGGGGGCACTAACTCTGTGTTATTATTATACTTTATATGTTCATAATGTGAATAATCAAACATACACACACACACACACACACACACACACACAGTCTGTTACCTGAACACACACAACACTGTGAGGGCAATGCTGAGTGAGACAAGAGAGACGGCATATCCCGCAGAATACATAATCTTCACATAAAAGAAATACTCATGTGAGACCTCCTAAGAGAAGAGACAGATCAATTAACATTATGTAGCATTCACATTTTTCATATATTTATTATGTTTCTGTGTTATTGGTTCAGTGAAATGAAGATAGGAAGCTATTGTTGCGCTGTTGTCCCTTGTACATGCATTTGCACTTTTTCTTGAAATCTGTCCTTAGCGAAATTTCATGTTTGTTAGTTTTTCTGAAAGAAAACGAATTTAGAAATAAAACATAATATGATTTTTGATAGTACCAAGTCAATGGGAATTTGAAAGCTGTCATTGAGCCCATGGCCACAGGCGAGTTCGTACGGGGGAAAGACTTCAGACCAGCCATTCTCAGTGCAGCTTTTCATCACCGCTCCTGTGGAAAACAGACATGAGACAAACAACAGACAGCACAATTACAGCTCCGTCCAACAGTTTATCCCTGAGAACCACCCAGAGTACTCTTCACTGTTAAATACTTAATATATAAAATATAAGTCCACAATCATATACGGCTCCAATAATCAGTCATGTTGTTGTTCATTAACTCTATAAATAAAGCTGCTTTATCATATTTGATACATGAATATCTAATTTATCAAAACTTTGCTTGAAAAGCCTGTTGCTTACAATCTACTCATGCCTTCTGTCATCAGATTGCTAGTTCAGAAAAGGACTTTTAGTATAATTGAAAAAACATTCCCCTTTAGATTTTGGTTCATTTGCTGGAAAATCTTTACTGATTTTTATAAAGTAAACTTTATATTATTTGTAATATTTCAAGATCAACACTGAAGCAACTAAGGTTTACTTGATTATTCATGCATATCGGTATATTTTTTGCTTTTTTAAAATTCAAGATCCAAAAGTTTGAGGCATGTTTATTTGTCATCTCTAATCGTCATTGTATTTCTTGCATTATTTTACCCCACACCTATCGGCATTTTGATAATAAACTGCAGGCATTGAACTTTTACATACTTACTAAGACATCTTTTTGGAAGATATAGCGTGACAGCTAATATTTTAAATGCATTTTAGTAGTAGTTTTGTTATACTGTTAAGATCTCTTGATTTTACATTACCAGCGTATCTAAACATTACATCTTACTTTTTGGAAATAATAGCAGCAACTCCCATAATTACGTACGTTTGTTCTTTATTTGCCATCAGATTTTTTTTCCTTCCTTGAGTCATGAGCTCAGGTTATTCTAACTATATTCCGACTATAGAATCTAAAAGTCATTACACAAACATAAAAGAAACATGCAAATTTTTTTTAGTTTTGAAGTTTAATCTTAAAGTTCAAATATCTTCATTTCAAAACAATTTAGTCTTTAAAAGTTTTTTGTTTTTTTTTACAGATTTTATACTGAAATTCGGAATGCTTGTGAAAACGCCAGGATGCACTGACACTTGACCCGAAGGAAACCAGGGCATGGCCGTGACACAGTCTCTCCCATTTCAGCATGAGGCCAGCAGTTCAGATCATCCCATAAAGCACTGCAACCTGGAGGGGGAGTACAGCAGAATTCAGAGCGAATCTGAACAGTGTGATAACTACAAGCATATCTAATTATTGATCTACTAAAGGACGACAATTTCGTCATGCATTTGCAAATCATATTTTGTAAATATGAATTGGGTTATGAATGTATCAATTGCTTTTTGAGAATATATAAACTTTTTTGTGAAATGTGCATTATCTTACACATTTATGAATAGTATTTTGTAAATGCAATTATTTTAAAACTTTTCTGGTTCACTGTTGGAAGAAGATTTACAGGCTACAATAGCAATGTGATAAAACAATGACTTTTTGCATGACTATTAACTTGGAATGTTAAATTGGATATTCCTTAAAGGGATACTCCATCCCAAAATGAAAATTTTGTCAATAATCACTTACCCCCATGTCTTTCCAAACCCATAAAAGCTTCATTCGTCTTCAGAACACAATTTAAGATATTTTGGATGAAAACCTGGAGGCTTGAGACTGTCCCTTAGACTGTCAAATAAGTAACAGTGTCAAGGTCCAGAAAAGGTATGAAAGTCGTCGTCAGAATACTCCATCTGCCATCAGACGTGCAATCTGGGTTATATGAAGCGAAGTGGACCCTTTTTGTAAGTGAAGAAAACAAAAATAACTACTTTATTCAACAATTCCTTTGTCAACAGTCTCCTCTGTGTCTCTCCATATCACCGTATGCTGTGAATGCTCTTCTGTGTCATCCGCGCCACAAGGATGCGCTGTTTTTAGCTTTGATTTGAAATAAAATACCGCATCCTTGTGGCGCGGATGATACAGAAGAGCATTCCAGTCACTTCATATAACCCAGATTGCACGATTGATGGCAGATGGAGTATTCTGAAGACAACTTTCACACCTTTTATGGACCTTGACACTGTTATTTACTTGTCAGTCTATGGGACAGTCACAGGCCTCCAGGTTTTCATCCAAAATATCTTAAAGTGTGTTACAAAGATGAACGAGGCTTTTACGGGTTTGGAACGACATGGGGGTAAGTGATTAATGACAAAATTTTCATTTTGGGGTGGAATATCCCTTTAACATTAACTTGTGCAGGCCAGTGTTGTTGTTTTTTCTGAGGGTACCATTTTACAAATTCCTAAGTTATACAATCATGTTTTTAAAGCTTGCAATAAAACATTGTAACAGCCACATTATGTACTATTCCAGCTTATCAAACCATACAGAGGCCTCTACCAAGTAGTTGTACTGGCAGTTGGTTGAACAAATGTCTAGTTGGTAATTAATAACACCACCTTCTAATTACATGCAAGTTTGGCTAGACCCCTGCATTTCTGTGATGACAAATCCTAATGCAAAGACATACAACTCTAGAGAACTGTGCTGCCAACTTGTTCTATTCCAGCATAGCAATGACTCCATGCACAAAGCAAGGCCCATTAAAATGAGTTAAAACAACTTAAAAATCAAATTATTTACATAAGAAAACATAGATGAACGAGATGAGGTAGCATATATTTAAAACTGTTTCAAGTTTCCCTCTAGACCTGGAAAAGCCATAAAGTTTTCTATATTTATAATAAATACACATTTTTCCAGCGCCATGCCAAACACTGAGAAAAAATGCGGTTGTAAATAAAACAAAGATTATTGAGTATGTTTTAAAATAAATCTTTCTACATTAAAATGTCATGTTCAGTTCAATGTGTTACATGCCGTTTCTTTGTTATTTGATGTAAATACTACACCAAATATTTCACAGTGATGGTCTAATACAGAAACTATTGTAAAGAAGAGTGGGAAGTTATTAAAGTTGGGGACTAAATATTCAGTTACTATTTTTAATGTAGGTAATCATTTCCAGGTATGTTCCTTATATGTTATTGGCAATTAACCTTTATTGTCCCCAAATAAGATTCATAAACTAGAAAACAATATTATGTTATTAGCATTAAATATTTTAACATTATAGCTCTTATTTTTATTTTGAACATAGTTTTTTCATTTAATTTTAGACCAATTGATTTTTTATTTATTCTCTCCCTCTGTCTCTCTCTCGTTTGTCTGTCTCTCTCTCTCTTTAAGGTCTGATGAAAATTGACCAGGGAAAAAGTGTGTAGGGTTTGTAAAATGTTTCCTCTCTGTACTTTTCTATAATGAAAATTACGGGAAGAAGAGGGAGATTGTGAGGGAAGCAAAAAGAGATCTGTACAGCGTTGTTATTGTGATGTGCCTGTGGTTTGGACAGGCCTGTATTGACTGTTTCCTGTACACATGTAAAAGGATGTGTACAATATTTTGAGGACAAATGGATTTCTGCTAACAGAGTGGTTGCGAAACCTCAGGGCCTGTTTCACGCTGACAGTTTTAAATTGTTTTTTAATGAAGTTTAATGCCTAATGTTGGCCTTTCTAATGTGGGAGGGTTATTTCCACAAAGCATGTTCAAGGGGGAGAGTGAAAGTTCACAGAAAAAGGCTGTGTGTCCACCCAAAGTGTTTTTGCCCACAGTTGAAAAACGCCTAGCGTGAGAAATATGAGAGTGCTTCTGCTGCGCTAGTGTTTTTTCAGTTGGAGCTGCTTTGGTTGCTTATGATGTGGAATATCAGCCTAAAGTACATAGGGGACAGAAAAGCAATTCCCGATGTGAAAAGTTTCTCCAAGGATTATTTTTTGCATTAAAAATTACTGTGGTATATACGTTCCGGGGAATTCCATCTGGTGAAAGACTGTGAGACAAGCAATATTAACTTCTCCATTGTTGTTCAGCTGTAGTATAAGCAGGTGTGATGATTGGGTCGGTGTGATATTAGATCCCGCCTCTCTCCACTGTGATTGGTTAGCTGACTAAAAAAGTGGACCAGTGATGTGTGTGAGTTTTACCCAAAGTTAAAACATTCTTCAAATCTCGGCACCAGAAAAAACGCTGATGTTCTGTAAAAAAAAAATGCTCAAGTGACTTACAACACTTCTCCAATTTTAAAAACGCGGTGCTCCCATGAAAAGCAACTGTCAAAAATACGCTAGCATTAGGAAAAAAAAAATGCTTTGTTGGGCACACCGGCCTACCTAAGCGAATAACCTAATGTTTGCGTTATGGCAAACTGAGGTAAACTGTTGGCGACTGTACGAGGGCAGCCTTTAGAAACTTATTCTCTGAATGTAACCACAACTGTTACATTCAAATCACAGCATCGCAATTATACAAATAAAGAAAGAAAAAAAGTAATTGCCCTTTTTCTTATTAGTATCTGTTTCCATGGTGACTCTTGAGCTGTGTCCGAAAAAATCGCTCCCTATCCACTATACAGTAAAACTATATCGGGTGTCAAGCCATTTTGTAGTGCTGTAGTGAACTTCTGAGTAGTGAACGACTTCATTCCTACATTCGGTCACTTACTTTTTTACCCACAATTCATTCGAGTTGAATGAGGGACGTTGGCATTTACATCTTTATATTTCTGCTTTAACGTTTTTTCACTACATTATTTATATTAAAATATGGTATGTAGGCAAATAACTCAGTTTAATGTTTACTAATTTACTGAGGGTGGCATCGTTGTTAACTTACAAAAAAAAAAAAGATGAATAATTTGGTGGATAATTTAAAAAGGTTTGTTAATCACAGTAAGGTAGCGTATACATTTCTGATGTACCAATTAACGGTCGCTTGAGGGCTGCTCCACGGACATTATCTTATCTGAGCTCAAAACGCTGCTTGGGAGAGTGTTCAAGATACTAAAAAACTAATAAATTACATACGATTATGAACATGTGTTAATGAGGTGGTTTATAATTGTTCTCTCAGTATTTTAATAGCATTTTAATGATTATGAACATAAAAGCATTACAAAACAAAAATTAATAATTATACCATCGATGAAACCACAAAAGCTGACACGGAGGTATGTATAATTACAGATATTAAAGTCATTTTGAGTATTATTGCTAATTACCTTATTTTCCAAAATAGGGTACATGTATAATATAAAAGTACATCCCATATGCAAAAATATTTTTTTGAAAAACTGGCAACAGCTCCAGTAGTAGTATCACGCACACGTGTGTATACATCCACCGTCGGGTATCTGTTTCACTTATTTGTTCACTCCTTTCGGATATAGTCCTCTCAACTGCCAGTTCACTATATAGGGATTAGTGAATGAATGCCCGTGAAACAAGTGGGCGGTTCTTCAGACACAACTTTGGATTCAGTGCTCTGCTGAGAATCGGTCTATGTTCCAGTTCCCACCACATGATCTTTGCACTTGCCACTTATCTACTTTACTGGATGTGTTTCTTGTATTTGGCCTTAAAGTGTTCAAGTGTGCATTAAGACCACGCATTGTGATGTTACAAAACTTTTGATTTACCTGATGGGACACACTCAAAACATTGCTCTAAAAAATGCAAGTAATGTTTTTACTGAGCTAGCCAAAAAAAAAAAAAAGGATTTTACTAAGCTTTACTTATACATTTTTTGCAACAACTTTGCACTTTAAAATAAACTTCTAAATGTCTGTCCCAGTGGGGGACCCTGTGGAAACAAACGACACATTTTAGTATTGGTGGTGCTTCTAACTATGTTATAAAAAGCAGCTGCAAACAATATTCCAAAAATACACTTATCTCTTCACGAATTAAAAATAAAAAAGTGTAACACTTTACATTTTAGTACCAAATTATGTGTAAAGACAGTTAATTTGACTTACACTAGAAAGGTTCCTTTGAATTCTCATGATTTGTTGGGCACGATGAAAGTGTTAGTTATTTTTTAAAACTTTGGGACAGTCTTACTCTGTGAGACAAAAAGTGTGGGTACTGGGACAGGTCTTAAAGTAAAGTGTTTTGTGTGTGTGTTGTGTGTGTTGTGTGTGTGGTGTGTGTGTGTGTGTGGTGTGTGTGTGTGTGTGTGTGTGTGTGGTGTGTGTGTGTGTGTGTGTTGTGAGTGCGTTTTTAATGGGCTTTTGGTTAAATACCTCAGAAAAGGTCTGTGTTTAATACAAGCTCAAGCTAGTTTCACATCTTAATCTATGATAATATAAAATACATCATGTAATAAACCTTGTGATTTTTTTTAAGTTTTTACTTGGTTTGAAAAATAATGTAGCTAATAAGTGTCTAAATGGGACTACAAAGGTGAGGTCAAGGACATAACAAACATCATCATGTTAAAATAGTTCATTTATAGCCTACATTTAGCTTTTTACTTCTACCGATTGTATTTAGGCTTCAAAATTCATAAAGGTTGTGTTCATTGGTGAAGATTACCATGATAAACAAAAAGTGCAAGAATCACAAACTTGTGTTGATCACAGAGCTATTTTCCTGCAATAATTGCAATTATAGAAAAAAATGAGGTGGTTGGGATGGAGAAAATAACTGGGTTGACTACAAAAAATACGCCCTTACTCTACAGTGCTGCGCTTGAATTATATGCTGTTTCATAAAGATAAATTCTTTGCTTCTCAAACTTTGTACACATTGATGGGACATGGGCCCACATTACGGCCAATGGGTCACTGTTGTCATGTCACTGTAAATCACCAAAATGTCACATGAATCTGGTTGCTTTGTCATTCCAAAGTCACTGTATGTGTAAAACAGGGCAGTTAGGAGTTTATGATGCAACTGTCACTTGAACGCACACAGACCCTCTAAAAACCGAGAAACAAAAAGATGAGCTCACACTGCATTACAGGGCGGTTTTTATCCTGAGGGTAGGCAATAGCTGTGCCCAGCAAATTGTGCTTGTGTAATTCCTGCGCTGGAGGGCGGTTTATATATTCTATAATCTGATAAGGGTGTGATTTATGGAATATGGATTATGGGGGCCCATTTTCTCTAAAACTTCCCCTCCGTGAGAATCACATTACACCTCTTAGGACAAAACACACAAAAAACACTGTATTCATTTGGTTTGTCCACATTATAAATGACAAGTATATAAAAGGGCATTAGCGGGTGTCGTTGATGTGTATGAAGGAGGCTTGTGGAAAACACTCTGAGGATAGCTGAGGAGGTCAAAAAAAAATAGCAGAGATGCACACCCTCTATATGAACTGACACAATCTTCTCACCTAGGGTGTAGGGTTTAGTGAGTGTATGCAGAGCATAGAGTGACGTAAATGGCTCGCCTGTGCGTGTGGGACCCGGTCTCTGTCCAGGTTCTCTTGATAGATGATGGTTGTAGCAGTTTTCCTCCTCTCTGAGTAGCATGACGTCTAGATACATTCCTGGAGGAATGGCAGCCACACCTTCACCGGCGCACACCACACACACACACACACACACACACACACACACACACACACACACCACACTTATATACTGGTGTCAAAACACAAAAACCTGTACAGCAGGGACAAAAGAACTCAGAAAGCAAGGCTTCAAAATGAAGAAGGGAATTAAAATATATTGCACTACTAGTCAAACATCTGGAATAATTATGTTTTTTAAGAGGCTGCATTTATTTTGGTCAAAAAATACAGTAAAAACAGCAATATTTCTGAAGTCAATTTTTTAAATTCATGTTTCCAAAAAGTTTTAAAATTGCTTGTGTTTATTTTTGGTATTATTTTTAAGTCATTATATTTTACCTTTCTTTTATGTAAAGGGCACTTTTGATTACCACTGTGTACGAAATGTGCAATATAAAAAAACTTGCCTTGCCTTGCCTTGCCTTGAAAGGATCATGCGACACAGAAGACTAGAGTAATGATGCTAAAAAATTCAGCTTTGCATTACAGGAATGATTTACATTTCTGACAATATATTCAAATAGAAAAACTGTTCTTTTAAATTAGAATAATATTCCACAATATTAATGGTTTTACTTACATGTTTGATCAAATAAATGCAGCCTTGGTGTGCAGAAGAGACTTCCAAAAAACATATGTAAAAATGTTTCTTAATTATTTCAAACTTTTCACCACGTAGTATATATATATATATAATATATATATACTATATATATATATATATATCTTATATATATATATATATATATATACAGTATAATGCAACACAATAATATATATAATAATATATATTATCATTTTAGATTTATAACGAACACGTAGCAAACGTTAATTTTGTAATGGCAATCACTCTAACATACATTTGGACAAGTCAACTATATAATGGAGGCAGATTTTAATTTTAAACCTGACGATTTTTAATAAGATATTAATTAAAGCCTCTGTGGT
The DNA here is from genome assembly GCF_018340385.1 of Cyprinus carpio. Classification (NCBI taxonomy): domain Eukaryota; kingdom Metazoa; phylum Chordata; class Actinopteri; order Cypriniformes; family Cyprinidae; genus Cyprinus; species Cyprinus carpio. Next base: position 4,856,422 of record NC_056605.1, read on the forward strand.
CATGACAGAGGGATTGTGTAAATTTAAAGCCAGTTGTCACTCGTTTTGTTGCAATTGTCAACAATTTCTCAACAAATATATCTTGATCAGAACAACAGTTTGAGATTTATATTAGTATTTTCTTTCATGAATCAATAAACAAATTAACGTCCCCCTACGTGACATGCCCCTCTGTTAACTTTATAAATGAACATTAAATAACCTTTGCGTCATATAAGTACCTGTACAACAAAATTCAAACATTCTGCTCTAAAACTCACGTGAGAACAAGCGTGAAGTGTAAAGCCGCGAGAGCAACCAGATGTAAACCGGCAGAAATCTTCATTTACAAAACTTCTGCCGGCAGAGCGCCTCGATAACAAGCCAATAATCTCGGTCAATTCTGATGGGAAGAATCTCCTAGGGCACTCAGTCCGTCTTGAGCGGGAAAGTTTCAGAATCCTCACGCGCATTCCCTGACGCTCGAGCGATGAAACAGACGTGAATGTCCGGTCAGCCCACTGAAGCGACTGGTGAGACATTTCCTCCAAACATCTACCTGACCTGAATGACTGTTAACTGCCCTCAGAATGCTTGCGTCTCTCAGCGCAAGCCTCTGATTTACCCTAACCATCTGCGCACTCATTACTGCGCACAAAGAAAATGTGACCATGCATGCGGGCTTGCTGTGAACCTTCTTGCACGTGCAACTTGATACAGATTGATTTAAATACTGCACGTGCACTTGATACAGATAAAACAAGGTATAATAGTTGATTAATAGCTAGATTTGTACATTTTTTAAAAGAGGAGACAGAGCTGCTTTCCTCCACAATTAAGGCGTTATATGTGAAGGTTGCTGCATGTTTTTTGATGTCAATTTTCTAATGGTGCTAAGGTGTTATTATGAATTTTCACACTTTGACATCAGCTTTTCAAGATTCAAGATTTTTATTTGTCACATACACGACCCTTATATAGAGCATATATAACCAGCATTGAAATGTGAGTCAGGTCCGCTCCATGGACAGTGCAATTATTAAAGTATACAACACAGATGAAAAATATACATAAATATAGCTATGAAAGAATGAAATAAAAGTAAACAATAAAAATATAAGAATAAAATATATAAGAAGATGTATACTGTGGAATTAAATATAGAATAGAACATAATGTGCATGAAAGTATACTGTAGTCTTAAATATTAAGATACACAGGAATGTACAAGAGGCGAATGAGCAAACAGGTAGTGACACTTTGAGTATGTCAGTGTGAGGTAGAGAATGATGAATATATTACTGATTAAGTGAATATTAAGTGGAGACATGTAGATGTTAAGAGACTGGGTTTTTGAAGGTACTTGAAGCTACTCACCCTCTCTACAGGGGTCCCGCTGATCAAAAGAGGTATAGGGCTGCTGCTGTCTCTTCCTGAAGTCAACATCAAGCTCTTTAGTTTTGCTCACATTCAGAGAGAGACAATTGTCCTGGCACCATGATGTAAATTTCTCTACCTCGTCCAGGTCAATTATTGTTGGAAATGAGGCCCAGAACCACAGTATCATCAGCAAATTAGACTATAGATGTGGAGCTGTGGGAAGACACAGTCATGTGTATAGAGAGAGTAGAGCAGGGGACTCATGACACAGCCCTGTGGGGCTCCTATGTTCAGGGGTGATGGAGCTGGGAGATGAACTGGGGCCTACTTTCACCACTGAGGTCTGCCGGTGAGGAAGTCTTGAATATCCCAGTCGCTGAGTGAAGAGTTTAGACCGAGGTCTATGAGTTTAAAAAACAAGCTTGATGGGGACTAAAAAGTACTTTGAATTGGCTGAGCTATAATCGATAAATAGCAGCCTTACATAGTTCCCGTTATTGCTGTCATTTAGCTGTAAATGCGACTCTATTTGTTCCCTGTATCGGTGTTTGGTGGCTCTTACTGTGCGTCGGAGAGCATAGCATGATGCTTTGTACTCGTTCATATTACCTGACAAAAGACTGGCGATGTATGCAGCAGTGCGTTTGTTTACTGCTGCACAGATTGTTCTGTCCACCCATGGTTTCTGATTAGAGAAGGTCCTTATAGTTATTGTTTCAGTTGCTTGCTCGGCTAGCGTGTTTACAAAGCTTAATGCTACATCCGTGAACTCGCTGACGTCAGATGAAATTGCCCGAAGACTGTCCCAGTCTAAGTCATCAAGAGCCGCCTGTAGTATAGCTTCTGAGTGGGTGGACCTGTGCGTCACCACCCTCTGCACTGGGGTTTCTTGAACGAACCTTTGTTTATACTCCGGTGTGAGGAAAATTGTGGCATGGGCCGATTTGCCAAAAGCCGGTAGTGAGCGAGCTTTGTAGGCATGCTTAAACTGAGTGTAGCAATGATCCAGTGTATTCGGTCCTCTGGTTGGAGAGGATACATGTTGATAAAAGTTCGGCATAACCTGCCTGAGGTTGCCTTTGTTAAAGTCCCCAGCGATGATAAGAGCTGCATGTGGTGGGATGTAAACAGCAGTAACGATGATCAATGAAAACACCTTGGGTAGATAGAATGGGCGGCAAATAATGGATAAATGTTCCAGATGAGGCGAGCAGGAGCACAACAGAGTAGAGATATTCCTGGCATCACACCATTTCTTGTTAATCATGAAACACACTCCTGCACCTTTGGATTTACCGGCGTCAGCTGTTCTGTCCATCCGTAAAACAGAGAAGTTATCAGACGGCGTTACAGTAGTGTCTGGGACCGAGGTCGTGAGCCATGTTTCAGACAAAAAAGGATGTTACAGTCCCTTATGTCCCGTTGAAAACTTATCCTGGCTCTAAGATCGTCCATCTTATTCTCCAGAGACTGGACATTGGCGAGCAGAATGCTTGGTAGAGGAGGACTGTGAGCTCTTTTCTTCAGTCTGTTGCGAATCCCAGCGCGTTTCCCGTGGTGTTTCTTGATCCGTCGCCTCAGGTGGTTCAATTGGCCATTGTTCATCTCTGCATTCTGAGAATCTCAGATGGCCATGATGAATTGGAGGATAAAGTGTCTTGAAACAGGTCAGTGAAGTGGTGTCCAATGTCCAAAAGTGTTTCTTTGTCGTAAATGATCAGTGCAGATGTTATGTGTGTTTAAAGAGAAAGCAAAAGTAAGTAAAGTAAATAAAAACACAATCTAAGCGGAGCGACCTGGATGGCGTCCGAACACGGCGGCGCCATCTTGGATTTTGTGGTGTTTCTAGGTGGTTGCTAGCCTATAGGATCCTTCCATACATGGAATTCTATGGGATTTTTTAATTTTTTATTTTCCAAAACAACAATTGATTGTGCCCATTTGTTGCCAAGTCTGTGGTTTTCCCAGGTAATTTGGCTACTTACACTGTTGCCATGAGGGGGGATAATGGTTTCTCATGGGTTTTATCTCAAAGACCTGGCAATCCTGATTGTACCTCACTCACTTTCATTGCATGGACAAAAAACAGACATTTTTCAAAGTTTCTTTTTTGTGTGTTTTATGAATGGGTTTGGGACAGAATTTTCTTATTTGTGTGAAACTATATATATATATATATATATATATATATATATATATATATATATATATTATATTATATATATATATATATATATATACAGTACAGGTCAAAAGTTTGGAAACATTACTATTTTTAATGTTTTTGAAAGAAGTCTCTTCTGCTCATCAAGCCTGCATTTATTTGATCAAAAATACAGAAAAAACAGTAATATTGTGAAATATTATTACAACTTAAAATAATAGTTTTCTATTTGAATATACTTAAAAAAAAAAAATATTCCTGTGATGCAAAGCTGAATTTTCAGCATCATAACTCCAGCCTTCAGTGTCAATTGTAACATCCAGTCTATCACATGATCATTTAGAAATCATTCTAATATTCTGATTTATTATGAGTGTTGGAAACAGTTCTGCTGTCTAATATATTTGATGAATAAAAGGTTAATAAAGGGTTAAAATTTGTTTATTTAATAAAAAAAAAAATCTAATAATAAATATTCTAATAATATATTTTCTTTACTATCACTTTTTATCAATTTAACACATCCTTGCTGAATAAAAGTATTGGTTTATTTAAAAAAAGAAAGAAAAAAAAATTACTGACCCCAAATTACTGAACAGTAGTGTATATTGTTATTACAAAATATTTATATTTTAAAAACATAGCTTCTTTTTTTTTTTTTTATTCATCAAAGTATCCTAAAAAAGTATCACATGTTCTGAAAAAATATTAAGCAGCAGAACTGTTTCCAACTTTGATAATGAATCATCATATTAGAATGATTTCTAAAGGATCATGTGATAATGATCCTAAAAATTCAGCTTTGCATCACAGAAATAAAATGATAATTTAAAGTATAATAAATTTAAAAACAATTATTTTAAATTGTATTAATATATCACAATATTACATTTTTTTTCTGTATTTTTGATCAAATAAATGCAGGCTTGATGAGCAGAAGAAACTTCTTTCAAAAACATTAAAAATAATAATGTTTCCAAACTTTTGACCTGTACTGTATATATATATATATATATATATATAATAAAAGACAGTACAGGTGCTGGTCATATAATTAGAATATCATCAAAAAGTTGATTTATTTCACTAATTACATTCAAAAACTGAAACTTGTATATTATATTTATTCATTACACACAGACTGATATATTTCAAATGTTTATTTCTTTTAATTTTGATGATTATTACTGACAACTACGGAAAATCCCAAATTCAGTATCTCAGAAAATTAGAATATTGCTTAAGACCAATACAAAGAAAGGATTTTTTTGGAATCTTGGCCAACTGAAAAGTATGAACATGAAAAGTATGAGCATGTACAGCACTCAATACTTAGTTGGGGCTCCTTTTGTCTGAATTACTGCAGCAATGCGGCATGGCATGGAGTCAATCAGTCTGTGGCACTGCTCAGGTGTTATGAGAGCCCAGGTTGCTCTGATAGTGGCCTTCAGCTCTTCTGCATTCTTGGGTCTGGCATATTGCATCTTCCTCTTCACAATACCCCATAGATTTTCTATGGGGTTAAGGCCAGGCGGAGTTTGCTGGCCAATAAAGAACAGGGGATACCATGGTCCTTAAACCAGGTACTAGTAGCTTTGGCACTGTGTGCAGGTGCCAAGTCCTGTTGCAATTGGTGAAATCTGCATCTCCATAAAGTTGGTCAGCAGCAGGAAGCATGAAGTGCTCTAAAACTTCCTGGTATACGGCTGCGGTGACCTTGGACCTCAGAAAACACAGTGGACCAACACCAGCAGATGACATGGCACCCCAAACCATCACTGACTGTGGAAAATTTACACTGGACCTCAAGCAACGTGGATTGTGTGCCTCTCCTCTCTTCCTCCATACTCTGGGACCCTGAATTCCAAAGGAAATGCTAAATTTACTTTCATCAGAGAACATAACTTTGGACCACTAAGCAGAAGTCCAGTCCTTTTTGTCTTTAGCCCAGGCGAGACGCTTCTGACGCTGTCTGTTGTTCAAGAGTGGCTTGACACAAGGAATGAACGACAGCTGAAACCCATGTCTTGCATACGTCTGTGCGTAGTGGTTCTTGAAGCACTGACTCCAGCTGCAGTCCACTCTTTGTGAATCTCCCCCACATTTTTGAATGGGTTTTGTTTCACAATCCTCTCCAGGGTGCGGTTATCCCTATTGCTTGTACACTTTTTTCTACCACATCTTTTCCTTCCCTTCGCCTCTCTATTAATGTGCTTGGACACAGAGCTCTGTGAACAGCCAGCCTCTTTTGCAATGACCTTTTGTGTCTTGCCCTCCTTGTGCAAGGTGTCTTTTGGACAACCGTCAAGTCAGCAGCCTTCCCCATGATTGTGTAGCCTACAGAACTAGACTGAGAGACCATTTGAAGGCTTTGCAGGTGTTTTGAGTTAATTAGCTGATTAGAGTGTGGCACCAGGTGTCTTCAATATTGAACCTTTTTTTACGACATTCTAATTTTCTGAGATACTGAATTTGGGATTTTTCTTAGTTGTCAGTTATAATCATCAAAATTAAAAGAAATAAACATTTGAAATATATCAGTCTGTGTGTAATGAATGAATATAATATACAAGTTTCACTTTTTGAATGGAATTAGTGAAATAAATAAACTTTTTGATGATATTCTAATTATATGACCAGCACCTATACTTGTGATTGTAAGCAGCACTGCTTAAAAGATCTCAAACAGCCCAGTCTTAAGTCTAAAGCCGCGTTTCAACCGCTGGAACTTCACCCAGGAACTAGGGACTTTGGGCTGGTACTAGGTGTGTTTTCACCGCAGGAACCAGGATCTAAATAAAGTTCAGTGTAAAATATTGCCCCTCAGAAAGTCCCTGCTTGTGAGGTAGTACTTTTTCAAAGGTCCGGAACTTTCAGGGGTGGGACTTGTGCGCTAAACATGCTGATTGGTTGAGTTCATGCAGCATTGTGATTTCAGCCACCATTTATTCTGATAATTTTCAAAATATTACTGTCATTGTGTCATGAAATGTAGTTTTAAAAGTATTTCAGGCGAGAATGTAGTTGTTTAAAACTCGAAAATAAACCGCAGACTCGCAAAGTCCGAACTACTGAGGATGCAAGTCCGAAATTTGCGTACTTTGTATTGAGAAATGCGTGCAGACCTACGTCACCAGACTATTTGCCTAATCTTCACGGTATTTTAGACCATGGTGGAAACGCAGAAAGCAACAGGTCTTGGGGAAAAAAGTTCCTGGGAAAAAAAGTTCCTGGTACAGTTGTTCCGGGTAATTTTGGTGGAAACACAGCACATGTTCCAGATTTTATATCAGCTTTTGCCAGCACAAACCCTCTATTGGCTTTAAAAAAAACTAATGTCAGGATTTACTAAAGACACACAGTGGAAATGTAGGGATGAGAAGGTGTGAACAGTTATCTCTACAGCTGACCCTATGCATATGAGTTTCCCTTTTAGACTAATATTTTAAAAAATATTTTTTTCAACCATCTTTCTGGCCCTCTCTCAGAAACAGGCTATTTTTAAGGGGCGGGTCCTTTAAGGCTTGTCAGTATTCGGCCACTGTTATGGGAAGGTTAGGATGATTCCAAGGGCCTGACGTGGAAGGGGGACCCCTGAACGCGATGACTACCGAGGGTCCCTGCATGATGTTCATTACAGTCAGACAGATTTCATGTGCATTAGTGGGAGGAATGTTTACATCAGTAAGTATGTCAGTAGCAGTCTTTTTGAGTGAATCATTGAATCATTCACTCAACCAATCTGTTCAAAATCACTTGTTCATTCTGTGTTGCGTGGTTGATTGTCCTTTGTTTCTAAGGTACTCAATAATAACTTGTTTTTATCAAGCTGTTGTATAAAAGTAATCACATTCACAATCATGCTTGTGGTGTGAACATCAGTTGATAAATAACAACATGAGGTTTTTGTCCAGGTTGACTCATGTCAGCATTTCATTTCCTGTGCTACAGGATGTGCTGAGCTTTACTGAAAACACTTTGTGTCCACAACAATTGCCAATTCGATGCAATAACTTATATGGTGAGAGCTTAAACAACCATTTAATTAATGATTAAACAATCTCCTCGTCTCTCTCTTGTGTTCAAGAAGCGATGAGTTACTTATATCCCTCATTTAAGCAGAAAACCCTTATTGCTCTTTACAGCCTTTAATAAAAAGCCCTGCTTTCCAATATTCAGAAACCGCAAACAGTGGATTGCGCTGACAGCTGTGAGCTGTATTTCTGTGCGGGCTGATGTTCCATTTGCCATATTTGGAAATACAGAGACATTTGGAGCATATTATGATATAAAGATGTTTATGTAAGCACTCAATAAGTACTGCTTCGACTCTAAAATGTAGGACAACAGGATGTTCTCGAGAAAGAAAAAAAGCGCTTTGGTTGGTTTTGGTGGAGAGAAATTTACCTGATGTCAAATGTTTTTTTCAGTCTCATATACGCTTCCCAGGTCCCACCACACACTCACAGGCCTGCAGTATGCGGAAGTTTGGAGATTAATGTCTGCTGGTGCTTATGTAAACTGACTTGCTGTCTATCTTTGATCAATGAGGTTCTTTTTTATTGACTTGATAACGAGATTATTCTCACCAGACAAAAGTGTGTCTATGTGAACTTGTTTAAACCATGAACACAAAAGAGATCTGGTGTTCTGGTCCCTATGGTAGTGCCATCCTATTAGGGGGAGTTGACAAGCATTTATAGTAAACTCAAATATACTTAAATGCCATTTCTATCCAAACTTACATGTCATGTATTCCAATATATTAGTTATTACATATTTGTAATGATGTTGCTATTTAGTAGATTTAAAATATATAAACTTTAAATTTAGTTATTAGTAATTTATTAATTTAGTGTAAACACACCACATGTAATTAAGTACTTAATTAGGTACTTAATTACAAGTATTAAGTACTTAATTACATCTGCTTCAGTGTTAGCCAACACTTCAAAATAAGTTTACCACTGTAAAGAATAAAGATTTTAAAAACAAAATGATCTAAAAGTTTTAAAGTAAAACTTTTATATTGACATCATTACAAAGTGCACTTTTTAAAACTGTACTTAAGTGTGTTAAGATATAGAGTCATAAAAAGAGAACTTTCTTCAAGTACACTTTAGTGGCCTTTAATTGAATTAATATTATATTATCTGCAAGTACAGTATGGTTTTTAAAAATATACTTGTAAGATTTAAAATACACTGCTAGTGTGCATTTGGTACAATTTAGCAAATTTATTTTTCGCAAAAGATTTGCATTACATTACAAAATGAGGACAAAATATTTTTCAACACTTTGTTGATGTCACTTTACCGAAATTAACTAAAAATGTAAATATTCTGTCATCATTTACTCACCTTCATGTTCTTCTCATGAACACAGAAGATATTTTGAGAGATGTATCTGTGTTTTTTTGTCCATTAAGTGAAAGTCATTGAGGCCTAGTGCTGTTTTAGACACCACGGACTTGCATTGTATAGACAAAAACAGTTGCAGCATTCTCCTGAACATCTTCTTCTTTGTTTTGCAGGAGAAAGAAAATCTTATGGGTTTGGAAAAACATGAGGGAGAATAAATAAAACGATGAGAGAATTTTCATTTCGGGGTTTCTTTAATGTGATGTGTAAAGCTGTTAAGACCTTTGTGAACTTGTGGAAAATTGACATATGTCCACCAAAATAACATTTGATTGCAAGTCAAAGATCATTAACATTTCAGCATCGATTCTACTTTATTTGGTGTTTTGTTTTCTAATACAACAGAATTAAGTGTGGCATAAGTGTCCATATGCTTTTGAGACCTCTCTATTCACACAAAGCTGACAAACCCAAACATCATGATGTTGTCACACTGGTGAATTAATTTTATGGTGCGGTAATTTCCACAGACAGGATGAGCTCTCATTGTAAACACTTTTAAAGCCACGCTCGTAACTGTCATGCCTTCATCGTACCTAACAAAGTATCTATATATAGCCAAGCAGACATCAAAGGAAGATTTGAAACGTTGCAAGGCAACCTCGGGCATAATTCACCAGCAAACCAAAGAAAATTACAACCAGTGTCCACAGTAAAGAAACATTGTGTCAGTGCATCTCTCTTACACACACACAAACACACACTTCTCTCTGCAGTGATTCACAGCATGGCTGAAAGCTTTGTGGTTTTTTTATACATTCTGCAACAGCTCAACCTTGTGTGCTGCATCGCAACTACTGTACTGTACACAGTAAAGAAAAGCTCAGCATGTTTCATACACTCTCTCTCTCTCTCTCACACACACACACACACACACACACACACACACACAAAGACACACACACACACACAAACACACAGGTGTGATCAGTTATCACACATAATATTTTAGAGGTCACATTAAGAGGTTAAATTGCTTATATCACTTTTTTACTATGTGTATGGTATCACAACTATTTTATTAATTCAATTAGCAAAATAATATTAAACAGACAGTTCACCCAAAAAAAAAAAAAATTCTGTCATCATTTAATCACACTCATGTCATTTTTTCTGTTGAACACAAAAGGAGATATTTTTGAAGAATGAATGGAAACCAGACAGTTGATGGTAGCCATTGACTTCTAGCCACTGACTATTTTTTTTTTCATAATATTAAAGTCAATGACTACCATCAACTTTGGTTACATAAGTAGCAATTAGCACCAACAAATATTTCAACTCAACCTACGTTTTCCTTAAAAAGTCTGAAAAAAATTAATTGGAGGATTTCAAAGCAAAAATGTGAAGCTTCATTTATTATAGAAAAGTGTCAAGTCATGTTAAACTTCTGTAAATTCTTATTATTTAATAATAGTTCTTAATTCCTATTATTTAAGATGTCTTTCATTGTATAGTTGTTGTTGTTTCTTTATTTAAGTCACAGTTATGGGGATGGTTCTTCATTGTCTGAACTTCCCATTTGTATATACACTGCAATATAATATTTATTTTTCATTCCTTTATACTGTAGTCAAGTTCTTAAAGAGATGATTATTTCATTATTTTTAGGGCAATTAAGTTACTATCATTTTAGCACATCGGTTTGTTTGAAGTTACAAAAAACAAAAGTGAATCTCTATTTAAGAGAGTGAATTCTTGGAAACTGTTGTAAAACTCTAAATTTTCTAATGTTTATGGTCTCTTTAGGTCGTTTATCAGCACATATCTCAACAGATCAGTACAACGAGTATATCAGTATATCACTCTGTGTCAAATGACAGTAGGGTTACTATGTGTACAAATGCAAATTTCTGCAAAAAAAGTCATGCCTATGATGAACATAGCAGTAATTGTAAAAGTAGATTTCCTTCTTTCTTTTTCATTGTCTGAGCACAAAATAATCACCCTCACTAATCTCCACAGACTACAGGAAACTATCTTTTTATTTATTTATATGTAGTCTATTTTTAAACATATATTTGTGTCTTAAGAGCACCAGTCACATGACTTGAAGTGATGCTGTACATTGAACAGCTGTCTCTCTCTAGTGGCTGTAAAAGGTAGCAGAATACTGCAGGATGTTTATGAACTTAGAACTTATAAAAACGACAATAAAAAATGGTTTACACAGTATGGCAAGCCGTTTTTACATTTAATCTATAAACTGCACTAGAATCTAATTAAATATTACTAGTACTTATTTTTTAGATACTAGTATCTTTTCCATTTAGTACTAATACTTATTCATTAACTACTAGTGTTTATTCTTTAGGTACTAGTGTCTTTTGTAAAGTTACTAGTACTTATTCATTAGATACTAGTACTTATTGATCAAATACTAGTACTTATTTATTAGATACTAGTACTTATTGATCAAATACTAGTACTTATTTATTAGATACTAGTACTTATTCATTAGATACGAGTACTTATTGATCAAATACTAGTACTTATTCATTAGATACTAGTATTTATGTCTGTCACAGTGTCTGGTCTGTGTATCCCTGGGTGTCCACTAGAGGTCTCACTTTCCCTTGTGTTTACCTGGGTTTAGAATTGAGTTTTCAATTTGTCTTGTTTGTTCTCATTATTGTTTGTTGTATTCAGCTGTTCCCACTTACATTGTTTGCACCTGTCTATAAATACCTGGTTTGTTTCTGTCTTTGTTATGGAGTCCTTGTTGAATGTCACCCTGCTATTTCGTGTTTCCTTGCCCGAGTTTATGTTTCTTGTTTTGGACTGCTTACCTGGATTTTGACCTTTGCCTGGCTGATTATGAGTTTTGGATTATCCCAATAAAACACTGCAATTGGATCTACCTATTTGTGTGCGTGTCGTGACAGAAGGACTCCGTCATGCCTAGATCCAGGGGTGGGGGATTTCGAATCTGTTCCCCAGCCACCATGGAGGAACGGAGGAGGAGACTCCTGAACATAACCACCCTTCGTCAAAGGGGGAGTGAGGTGGGTGGCCTGGCGCAATTGTTTTGGACCATGGCGGTCGGGTTGGGTTATAATGATGCAGCACTGAAGGACTTCTTTAACAATTGTCTGGATGACCCTTTGCCTCAATGGGAGATGAAGGGGCTGGAGATCCTGGACTTTTGGGGGTTTACCAAATACCTGCGCCATCGTGCTCAGTGGGATACGTCAACCACACCTGAGTCTCCAGCGCCACAGCACAGGAGGGCCGCCAGCCCAGCACAACAGCACAAGAGGGCCGCCAGCCCAGAGCCATTGCACAAGATGGACGCCATCCCAGGGCCACTGCACGAGTGGGCCGCCATCCCAGAGCCACAGCACGAGATGGCCGAATCCACACCTGTGTCGCCAGAGAAGAGGGTCGACTCAACGCCTGAGTCTCTGGACAAGGTACGACCGACTCGCCGTCATAGAGGGCGGAGGAGGAGACTGGCATCGACCGTTCCTCAAGGCCCGTCCTCCTGAGGCCGTTCCCGGCCCGATGCTGTTCCGGAGGCCGAGGCAGTGCCCGAGGCCGAGGCGGTGCCCGATGCTGTTCCGGAGGCCGAGGCGGTGCCCGATGCTGTTCCGGAGGCTGAGGAGGTGCCCGATGCAGAGGCGGTGCCCGTTCCCGAGGCGGTGCCCGATGCTGTTCCGGAGGCCGAGGTGGTGCCCGATGCTGGTCCGGAGGCCGAGGCGGTGCCCGATGCCGAGGCCGTTCCCGATGCCGTGCCCGAGGCTGTTACCGAGGCTGTTACCGAGGCCGTTCCAGAGGCGGTGCCCGAGGCCGTGACCGAGGCCATTCCAGAGGCGGTGCCCGATGCCGTGACCGAGGCCGTTCCCGATGCTGTGACCGAGGCCGTTCCAGAGGTGGTGCCCGAGGCCGTTCCAGAGGCGGTGCCCGAGGCCGTTCCAGAGGCGGTGCCAGAGGCTGTTCCCGATGCCGTGACCGAGGCCGTTCCAGAGGCGGTGCCCGAAGCCGAGGCGCCTCATGTCTCCACAGGCCGTCCAGAGCACCTTCACGTCTCCACAGGCCGTCCAGAGCGCCTTCACGTCTCCACAGGCCGTCCAGAGCGCCTTCACATCTTTGCAGGGCCTCCGGAAGGGCAGGTTCCGCTCTGGTTGCTCAAATGGCGGGTTCCTCCCTGGCCGTCGGCACAACCGGAACTGACGGATCCTCCGTGGCCACCTGAACTGCCTGGTCCCTCGTGGTCCCCTGAACTTTCGGGTCCACCTTGGCCCCCTGAACTGACTGATCCACCTTGGCTGCCAGTGGAGCCATCGCTGCCTGTCCCTGTTCCCCTACACGGGCCTGGCCCTCCATCCCTCCCCCTGTTCTACCTCCACCAGTCCACCTTCCTCCTGGTCTTTTTGGTTTGTTTTTTGTGTCTGAGGAGCATATGGAAGCTGCTCCTTAGAGGGGGAGTAATGTCACAGTGTCTGGTCTGTGTATCCCTGGGTGTCCACTAGAGGTCTCACTTCCCCTTATCGTCACCCCCCACTTCAGAACTACATTTCCCACAAGTCTTGTTGGTACTCATCACTGTTCATTGTATTCAGCTGTTCCCACTTACATTGTTTGCACCTGTCTATAAATACCTGGTTTGTTTCTGTCTTTGTTACGGAGTCCTTGTTGAATGTCACCCTGCTATTTCGTGTTTCCTTGCCCGAGTTTATGTTTATTGTTTTGGACTGCTTACCTGGATTTTGACCTTTGCCTGGCTGATTATGAGTTTTGGATTATCCCAATAAAACACTGCAATTGGATCTACCTATTTGTGTGCGTGTCGTGACAATGTCAGACCCTGTTCCTGTCATGTATTGTGAACAGAAAACCCGACTATGACAGTAGTAAGTGGCGCTCCTTCTCCCCGTTTCATTTTCCGTTTTTCGAAAAAATATTTTCTTTTGTTCTTTGGGTTATAGGGCTCCAGCCACAGAGGCCGGGGTGTGGGCCGGGGCTGCGGCCTTGGAGGCAGCTCTGCCATGGCCTTCTGAACTGTCTGCTCCGCCATGGCCTTCTGAACTGTCTGCTCCGCCATGGCCTCCTGGACTGTCTGATCCGCCATGGCCTCCTGAGTTCCCTACTCCGCCATGTCTCCCCGAGCTACCTGAACTGCCATGGCGTCCCAAACTGCCTGCTCTGCCATCGCGCTCCGAACGGGTACCGCTGTCCTGAGGGACCTCCAGAGCGCCCACCCCCGAGGACGTGAGTGGGGAGTAATGTCAGACCCTGTTTCTGTCATGTGTTGTGTTTTCTTCCCCCACGTGCTCCATGTTATCCTTATGCCCTTATTTGGTCCTTCCTGTTCCCATTATATTCCCGAATTAGTTCTTTATTTGTTCCCAGCTGTGTTTAGTTTATTATCCTCATTCCCCTGTGTACTTAAGTTCTAGTCCGTTCAGTCTGTCTCTGCCGGGTCTTAAAGGGGTCATATGATGCAATTTCAATTCTACCTTTCTCTTTGGAGTGTTACAAGCTCTTGGTGCTTAAAAAAGACCTGTAAAATTGCATAACTAAGTCTCAAATCCAAAGAGATATTCTTTATAAAAGTTAAGAGTCAACCACACCTAAAACGGCTTGTTCTAACACGCCCCCACATCTCTACGTCACTATGTGGGAAGATTTGCGTAACACTGCCCAAATGTTCACACAAAGAAAGAAGGCATAACTTTTATTCTCTGTTGCCACAGCTGCCATGTTGTGGAGACGCTGTGTGTTTTGTTGTGAAAGTAAGTTTTTTTTATTTAAAGAGTTTGAGCAGTAGAGTAGGTTTGTTGTTTGTTGTTTCTCAGATCACAAATGCGGACATGGTTTTTGTTTACGCAGTGAAAAGACAGAATAAGTCATTATAATCAGTAATTATGTCCCCACTGTAGGCAACAAATGCCTTTTTTGTAATGGGTTTTATTGGTTTTGTCTTGTCTAGTGATGTCCGGATTGCGAACGAATCTTTCTATTTAACCGGATCTTCTTAGTGAAGCGGTCGAATCAGTTCACCAAATCGAATTGACTCGTTTAAACCGGTTCGCATCTCCAGTACACACTAATCCACAAATTACTTAAATTATTCGGTTTATAAACGTGCCTTACACTTCCTCTGACATGAAATAAACCAATATCCCAAGTTATTCAGTTACTCCTAACAGTACATTGACTGAACTGCTAAAAGAAAGCGATGATGGAATGTGCACGAGCAGAGCAGCTGGACTGAGTCTTGTGCTGCTGGCCTGGGAGACGACATAGTATGTTAAGGTTTGTAACATTTGCATCACATGCTTGAGGCATTCGGCCAATCACAATGCACTGGATAGCTAGCTAATCAGAGCACATCTCGCTTTTTCAGAATGATGACCTTTGTAAAAGTTGATGCGTTTCAGAAAGGCGGGGCATAGAGAAGAAACAATAATGTACATTAAATGGAAAATAATGTTTTTTGAACCTTAAACTGCATAAACACATTTCATTACACCAAATACACAAAATAATGTTCTTTTTAGCAACATCATATGACCCCTTTAAACGTTGATGTTGTGCTACATGTTGTGTTCCTGCCTGCCCTGTGTCTCCCCCTTCTGAAGTTCTTTAAAATCTCCTTGTTGATGTACTCCACGTCTCCTCATTCCTCGCTCCTCCTGTAGGCAACTGTGACAACTTATTCATTAGATACTAGTACTTATTTATTAGATTCTAGAACTTATTTATTAGATACTAGTATTTATTCATTAGATACTATTTCTTATTCATTAGGTACTAGTACTTATTCATTAGATTCTATAACTTATTTATTAGATACTAGTACTTATTCATTAGATACTAGTACTTATTCATTAGGTACTAGTACTTATTCATTAGGTACTAGTTCTTATTCATTAGATACTAGTATTTATTGATCAAATACTAGTACTTATTTATTAGATACTAGTACATATTCATGAGATACTAGTACTTATTTCAATAGTGACTAGTAACTATTATATTGTTACTATTAACAAATTTAAATTTTCAGCAATTGACTTATTCAGTAGATACTAGTACACATTTATTAGACAATACCCCATTCACTGCCATTATAAAGTTTGGAAGAGCCAGGGCATTTTTTAAATTTTACTCACACTGTATTCGTCTAAAAGAAGAAAGTCTTGAGGCTTGAGATCGAGTCACACACAACTCCTATAAAAAAAAGAATAACTTCCTCCTCCTCCTCCCACTCCTTCCTGCTCATTACAAAGAGTTCATCCTACAGTTTCACTTTTTAAACAGTGCACTTTGTAAATGCCAAATGAAACGTTTCAATTTAAAGTATATTTTAAATAAAGTATATTTTTCTCAGTTTTCTGTAAATTATTTCTCTGAAAAAGTTGTCAAGTTTAAACTTTCACGTTTTAAGTTCTTAAAGTATGTTTTTATAGTACATCAAGCTCTTTTATCAAAAAAAAATGTAATCACTTTAAATATCATCGTTCATTTTTTTTTTTTTTTGCTGTTAACAAGTTTTATTAATAAATATTTAGATAATTCGTTTTTACACCCTGTTATGTATCTTTCCATCTTGTTTCTTTTCTCTTTTTTTTGTTCTGTGTACATGTGATGTTTACAAAAGATACACTAGATTTGGTCTAAAATATATTTTATTAAAGCATTAGTGGAGGAGGACAAGTCCTGCAAATGATCTTTCTCTTTGTTTCTTTAACAGATAATCCTAAAGTAAAGTGCAGAATATGGACCATTGCTAATACACACATGAATGAAACTTTTTTTTAATGTCAACACTTCTTGTTAGAAATATTTTCTTTTTTTTAGTATATACAGGGTGATTTAAAAGTCTGACTGAATAAAATGCTTCTGTTTTTGTATTTATTTATTTATTTACAAAATTGTATAAACTATATAATCATGTTATATTATCCAAAATACCATTAATTTTGCAATTTCTAATAAAGCACTTTTTATTGCTTTAATGGCAACAGCACTCAATATAAAAAAATCTATATATATTTAAGTAGTGATCTAGAAAAAGTATTATATCAAATAATATTACTGTCATGTCCTGTTTCTGTTGTGTTTTGCTTTGCTCCCTGTGAACTAGTTTTGCCTGTGTCTTGATCAGTTCATTGTTCCCACCTGTTGTGTCATTAATTATCCCAGTAGTACCTGTGTTTATAAGCCCTGTCTGTTCCTTAGTTCCCTGTCGGCTATTATTTGTGTTTTGGTCTACGTGTTGTGCTATCCCAGCTCCTTGATTCCTTGTTTGCTTTCTGGATTATAATAAAAGATTTTATTGGACTACTCCTGCGTTGTGCACACTTTAAACAGCCAGCACGTTACAGAATAACATTTTTCTTTCTTTTTTGTTTTTGTTTCTCCCCTCTCCCAGAATGAATTTACTTGCCTGGAGCAACAGGATCATTCACTGGAGGACCATACCCAGGACTTTTAGATCTGGTGTGCCTTATACACTTTCCCGACCACTCGCTCTGTATCATTTATTACACCAGCCTGAGCAAGCGGTGTAAGTCATGTCTGCCAGCAAACAGTCCCTAAGGAGGATTCGCCGCTTTTGTGGAAATGGACTGTTTTTCTCTGGTTGCCCTGCTGAGAAAGAAATCTCCAGCCCCACTTCCGTCCCAGAGACCAGCCAGCCGTCATCCAGCAGCACGGAGCAATTGCCTGACTCCATTGCAGATGGAGAGCCTGAGCCTGCCACCACACGAGAGTCAGCCTGCAAAACTGCAACTGAGCCTATCATTGCCCTGGAGCCTGAGCCTCAAGAGGCATGAGCCGGCAACATCACCAGTCCCCACCAGTCCCCGAGGGAGTTGTGTTGGAGATCGAGGCCTTGGAGGGAAGCCCCGCCCAAACTTCTGCCGCTGAGGGTGAGCTGCAACTGGCCACTGGATATCATGAGGAACTTATGGACATTTTTCAAATGGACTTAATAGACCCATTTGGAGAGGTAATACCCAGTGCTCCCAGGTATCCTGTGTCTCTGCTGGTTCCACCCAGCTCCTGTTCTCCTGTGTTCCCTCCCTGCCTCCCTCTCCTAATATCAGTCAGTTCTTCTGTGCTGTATTCGCTGGTTCCTGTCAGTCCCTCAGCTCACCCTCAGTCAGAGCCATTTGGGTGCTCTGATCCACCTCGGGACTTCCAGTCTCCAGCTCTGCCTAGACATGAGGATCCCCTGTCTCCGCCTCCGAGTCCTGTATTCCACCTCGGTCCCTCAACCCATCGGCTCCTCGTTGGCTCCTAGCACCCTCGTCTCTACCAGGGCCCGTCATCCCACTGGCTCCACCAGGCTTCCTCGTTCTTCCGGCTCGCCTTGGTCAGTTGTTGACCATCCGTTGCCTTTGGATTCCACTTCTCTGGCTTCGCCTCATCACTCCGTCCCTCTGGCTCTGTCAGGCTCCTCCTTTCCTCTGGCTCCGCCTTCGCTCTCAGTCGCTCTGGCTCCGCCAAAGTCTTCTGGATCCCCGCCTTGCTCGCCTGAGCCTTTTGCTCCACCTTGGTCCTCCTGATTCTCTGTGTTCCCCTGGCTCTCTGTCTGCTCAGCTCCACCTGGGTCTCCACCTCCAGCGGCTCAGTATCTGTCAGCCGCCCTGGTCCTATGAACAATGCCAATTTTCCCAATGCCTGACCCTCACCTGCCCCACACCAGCTTCCTGAACCCCCACCTTCCCTCCCTCCTCTGTTGGACTCCTTTTGTTGGTGAGAGGACGCGCCATTCCCGGAGTGGGCAAAATGTCACGTCATGTTTCTGTCGTGTTTTGCTTTGCTCCCCGTGACCTAGTTTTGCCTGTGTCTTGATCAGTTCATTGTTCCCACCTGTTGTGTCATTAAGTATACCATTAGTCCCTGTGTTTATAAGCTGTCTGTTCCTTAGTTCCCTGTCGGCTATTATTTATGTTTTGGTCTACGTGTTGTGCTATCCCAGCTACTCGATTCCTTGTGTTTGCTTTGTGGATTATAATAAAAGACTTTATTGGACTATTCCTGTGTTGTGCACTCTTTAGACAGCCACCACATTTTACAATTACTTTGATTTTTATTATTATTTATTTATTTTTTAAATATAGAAACTGTTCATTTCTGGGTTTAAATGGGAAAAATTACATATTATTAATGTGGTCTCAGACATTTACACCTCATTGTATATTTTAATGAAAAACTGCAGTTATTTAATAGGCTAATATGCCTAAATCTTTCCTACTGTGTTTCAATATATGTTCTGAATATACTGTATTTCATTTGTACTTGGGAGATGTCAGATGGCAGTTTGTAAAGGCTCTGCTCATCAGACTACAGACACTGCAGTGTGTTTAGAGGATGTTGGATGCAGGACTGCTGCAGTGATGCAGAAGAGCTCTCTCTTACACCAACAGCGCCACCTACTGCCATGCTGCAGCAGGCACTACATTAGCCTGTAGTACAGAGCAAACGGGATAGTGGTAAAATTTAGCCCTTTAAATGTTAATCTAATGAAGACTGTGACTGTTTTGGGGCATTTGTTGTATTTGGTTATTTAGAGTAAACTGAGAGTGTACTGTATCTTGACCATGGTTGGGAGTGTATTTATTTTGTTCCACTCTGCTATTTTGTTTTGTCCTTGGATAACTGGCAATAAATTTGGAATAATTAATATATTTAAAGCATTGGTGTCCAAACTCAGTCCTGTCATACAGAGATGAGCTCCAGCCCTAATTACACAGACTTAAGCAGGCTTATCAAGGTGTTACTAGGCAAACTAGACATGTCCAGGCAGGTGTGCTGAGGCAAGTTGGAGTTAAACTCTGCAGGACAGTGGACCTCCAGAACCGAGTTTGGACACCCTTAATTTTAAGTGTGTGTTCACACTTGGCACGTTTGTTTTGATTAAGGGTGCGTTCACACTTGTAGTTCGGTTCTCTTGGTTTGTTTGGTCCGGACCAAAAAAGAAAACAACATCAAATATGACATCAAAGTACCCATTCACCGATCGGTCTGCTCAGTGCCGCTTTAAGTCGAATACACCTAATTCTGTCTGCTAGACTAAACGCGCTGTTTGTTGCATGTACATTTTTTTATTTTCACCACCTGTGAACTCACAATGAGCTCATAAAAGGCACTTTAACTCCTTGTTGATTCACGTTTGCTCTCTGCTTATTCTGTTTTGGATACACCACTCATTCTGGGTCATCAAATGTGACCCTGGACCACAAACCAGTCACAAGTAGCACGGGTATATTTGTAGCAATAGGCAACAATACATTGTATGGGTCAAAATTATTGATTTTTCTTTTATGCAAAAATCATTAGGATATTAAGATCATGTTCCATGAAGATTTTTTGTACATTTACTACTCTAAATATATCAAAACTTAGTTTTTCATTAGTAATATATGCATTGCTAAAAACTTCATTTGGAAAACTTCAAAGGCAATTTTCTCAATGTTTTGATTTTTTTGCACTATCAGTCCAGATTTTCAAATAGTTGTATTTCAGCCAAATATTCTCCAATTTTAACAATCCATACATCAATGGAAAGCTTATTTATTCTGCTTATTATGATGAAAAAAAAATATTACCCTTATGACTGGTTTTGTGGTCCAGGGTCACAAACCATTGTCACTTCAAACTAACTGATAAGCTCTTTTTGCACTACTCATTATATCTGCACTGTTTGTTTATTTCGCTGGTTTGCACTCTATCTGCCATGTGCCTTGTGCCACTTTATCTATCCTATTTTGCATGTCCTTATTTGTATATTTATAGTTGTATTTTATATGAAATCTGTATTTATTTGTATTTTTACATTCTACTGTTAGTGTTTAGTGTTATATGCACCAAGGGTCTGAGAATAACGCAATTTAAATTCTTTGTATGTATGTGCTATACATGTGGCAGAATTAAAAATAAAGCAGACTTTGACTTGACTTGACTTTGGCATAACGTTGCATCTTGTAATTACATCCTGTTTTTGGTTCGTTTAGATGTATTTGGTCTGTGTTTTTTTATATTTAATTCGAACCGCACCAGAGTTCATCTGGAAGCGGTTGAGACCCATCTTATTAGCGGCCTCGGTCCGCTTGTTTGGTGCGCACCAGGGTTCGGATGGCCGCGTTCACATTTACTCAAATGAACTGCACTTCGTTTTAATCGACCAAACACGACACCCTTAAACAAACTCTGGTGCGATTGCTCTATTAGTGCGGTTCATTTGAGTAAGTGTGAACGCTGTCAAAAAAGCCAGTGTGAACGGTAAGTGCACCAGGACCAAATATATAGTTTATTTTTTGGTCTGAACCAAATGAACCAAGAGAATAGAACTACAAGTGTGAAGCAAATGTATGTACAGTAGTTTTGTAAATTTTTGTGACTTTGGAACCCCCTACAGTTAAGTGAGTGGAATTGTCGTAAATATATAAGTTTAATGCAAGACAATAAAAACATTCCACCACAACCTTCAACAAGTTACGTGCTTTACAAATACATGTTTTTTGTTTCATCTGATTGTGGCTGTTATTCAACAAACAACTTTGAATACATTTAAATGGAAGGTGAAAAATGGAAAGTGTTAAATCTGAATTATTTTGTGGTTACAAAGGAAAGCATTAACATATGTTACAACTGTGACTGAGTGATGTAAAATCCTGATGTTTCATTTATGTGTGAAAATTTTTGTATTGGGATTTTACTCCCATGATGAATGTCTATATGCTAAAGATGATTATACTGAATTTAAAAGAATATGTGAGCTTATTTTCATTTTACCTTTTTTTCGAAATGAAAAAATTAACAGCCGTTTTTATAAAGAAAATTTTGAATGAACTCTGTTAACTCTTAACTGATTAATTTGTTTTGCTCTTGACCTTTTAAGACTGTTTTGTTTAACTTTAATGATCACATTGTGTTTGCTCTTTAGTCTGAATATTACATTTTTTATGTATAGGCCTAACAGCCTACCGTTCCGTCTTATCATCTTAAAATGACACAAAGGTACATTTTATATTACACAGACACGTTAAAAACACAGATGTCCTGGAAAACAAGACTACAGCACTAACCGGAGGTCACTGTAATGTCAGTGAAACCAGTGATTACCGCCCACGCGCGCCTCGTATACCGCGTGTTTCCATAGCAACAACATCCGCCGCAACTCTTGATAGCGTGCGCGCGCAGCCGCCACCATTGGGGGGTTTCGTCCAAACATTTCCTTACGTCAGTGACAACCGGCTGGTTTTGACTCAAGCGGAAACTCAGCTTCGGTGTCTGGGCGCGGTTTCCGGCAGCCGGCTACTGGGCACCTCACGGATCCCTTAACCGATTCCTTAACCGACGAGAGCGTTGGCTTCGCCTTCTGTACGGAAGCCGAGACGGAAGAGGCGTAAAAATGTCAAGACGAGTTTGAGCGAATCGCACTGAGTTGGATCTTTTTTTAAAAAGAATCATTTATCCGTTTCACAACAGTGAACGATTTCTTTTTTTTTTAATCAATCCAAGCCGTTAACGAGTCAATGACTCTCCGACTCATTGAATCTTTTCAGCGTGAATTATATTAATAGTTTAATGTAGGCTACATTACAATCATGGCGGCATTAAACGCAATACATACATTAAAGTATAAAGAATAAAAGTTTATAGGCCTTATTGGAACGCACTGCTCCCCACTGACTATATATAAGAAACAGAAGTGGACAAAAATAACAATTATTTACTGAAGATTTCACATGTGTGCCACTAGAAAGACAATACAGTTTTGGTCGGCAGATCTCGGGCTCTGCTGTAAATAGTGATAAATCTAAAATGTTTATTAAATAAACAATAAAAAGGAAAGAGAAGGAAATTTTCACATGTAATAAACAGGTAAACAAGAGAAAACACACAAGAGGACGAACATAAGCTGAACAAATAAGATAAATTAAAATAAATACAACTGTAAATGTTTTTTTTTTTAGTAATAAAAATAATAAACAAATAGTTTAGCTAGATAAAATGAAAACTGATAAGGAAGACTATGCTATATGTTTCTTCCACATTGAAACTTGGCTATTTATGTATTTTTTTTATTTTTCAATTCTAAATTTTTTCTCGCAATTCTGACTTTTTTCTGATTTAAACTATAACCTCAGAATTGCAGGAAAATTCAGAATGTGAGATAATTTTCATTCTGTGGCGGAAACATCTTACACATCTGAATGTGTTTTCCCTGCCCTATAATCTTTACCTAGCATTTTGTCTTCTAAGTGTCTATACTTTGCTCCCTTGTTTTATTGACATATTTATTTAGTTATTTATATTATAGGGGCTATAGCCTATTTGTTTTTAATTGTGTCGATCTCTATATTTGTATTTTACTCTTTTTTGAACCTCTGTACAGCACTTCGGTCAGTCGTGTGGCTGTTTTATACAAATAAATTGAACTTGAACTACACGGCCTACTCATAAATAGAATCATCAAACTAAACCTCATTAACAGAATTGCCATCATCCAAAAATGAAAAAAAAAAAAATTAAGAAGAGGTTCATATTGTTTCAAGAAACCAGCTATCCCGTGATGACCTAATTACGTCATGACGTAAACGAATCAGTGAGTCGTCCTTGAACTGATTCCTTCGAATGAACTGCTTAAAGTAACCGGTTCGCCAAAATGACTCGGACTTCACAATAGTGGAGCGGCGCGGCGGAGGATCCCCACCCGCGAGCATGGCGCTGTGCTAGTGTATTAATGAAGACCGGAGAGAGCAGACGGAGACGGAAAACACTAGCATGCGCCCCGATCGCTTCAAGTAATCTGATTTTAACGGACTGTGTGTTAATTCACCGATGCCAGAGGCAGTCCGCTGGGTTTCTCCACGCAGTCTTCGGTTACTTCTATAGGATGGTGAGCTGAGCAGATAAAAAGCACACGTTATTGGGGATTGCACCTATCCAGCCGTTCCCCGTTGTGAATTACAGGCGCGCGCGGGCCGCCGGTGCTCCGTGATCATGAAGCGCTGCAGCTGCGGGAAGCGCGTCTTTGTGCGAGGCGTGTTTATGTCCGCGGACAGACTCGTTTAAACGCCCTAAACATGAATGCCATTGTCATGTCGAGTGCCGTTTGAGTTTATTTTGATTCTTCGAACCGTTCAGACCGGAGAGATGCGTGAGTATAAAGTGGTGGTGCTCGGGAGCGGCGGGGTCGGTAAATCCGCCCTCACCGTGCAGTTCGTCACCGGGACGTTTATTGAGAAGTACGACCCGACCATCGAGGATTTCTACCGTAAGGAGATCGAGGTGGACTCGTCGCCGTCGGTGCTGGAGATCCTGGACACGGCGGGCACGGAGCAGTTCGCGTCCATGCGGGACCTGTACATCAAAAACGGACAGGGCTTCATTCTGGTCTACAGTCTGGTAAACCAGCAGAGCTTCCAGGACATCAAGCCCATGAGAGACCAGATCATCCGAGTCAAGAGGTGAGATGAGACCCGTGACCGTCTAGAATTAGGGTGTCGGTGCTTCGCTGATGGTGACATGTCATTTCATGCGATGAAAATGATCTTAACAACACATCTGACAGCATGTTCAGTGTGTGTGTGTGTGTGTGTGTGTGTGTGTGTGTGTGTGTGGTTGGGCCTCTATAGGCCTGTTGCGCGAGCTTTGATGTGCCGCATCCAGTGTTCAAACACACTGCTGTCTGCATGAAAGATTCATGCTCGAGTGATGCGATGCACTGCACTGCTGCTCTAAACCTGCTTCACGCTTCAGATGCTGCTCTCCTGTATTTAGGAAACATTGCAATGACGCTGTGATGAATATTATTGTGTTTGAAATGAAAACCGTAGCCTTGTGGATTTTAGCTCACGCAGCTTCGAAGCCTCCCAAAGTTGACACTATCAGCTTTAAGCTGATTTAAAATTGAGTCTTTTCTTTGAGAATTTAGATAGATGGATAATTCATCTTGCACTCATCTTCATTTGTCTGAATATCCCTCCCTACTACCACAGCAATGAAAGTCCATAATGTAATTATTAGAATAGAATAAGAATTTGGTGCATGGTCAGTTTGTGTGTAAATCAACATTTTCCACTTTTGATGTTATTTCTAGCAAGAAATTAGTATTATAGTAATTTAAAAAAATTGTTTAGTTACCACCAAAACTTGTTCTATTTTGTATAGATCATTAAACCGTTGCCTCAGAAGTCTGTCCGAAATCGTTTCATGGGGTGCCCTCGTGCAAAAACGCTGCCTGCAAAGTCACTGCCTCGTAAGGCATCAAGTCAGCTGCCTAGGCTTTCGGACGCAGCCAATGAACCTGTATTCAAAACTTCCTGAGTAAATATTGTATTGTGCTTGTTTGACTGCATTCAGTGCCATTGAAACTACAATGTAGGCAACAAAAGTGGCAGAAAACAATGCTAATGGAGTTGGGTTTACACTGAAGGATTCCCTAAGGATCAGTTGAGATCCCACTGAAAAACAGGATCCTTTAAATAGATTCTTTCTGGATTCCATTAGTATCCTTTCGGCTTGGCACCCAAATCCAGGAGCAATAAATTACTAATAGGAACTTCACTTATCAGGGACAGTAAGTGAACTAAAGATGATAATAAGCTAAATAATTGTGGGAATAAAAGTGATTCATACTGACCTGCAAACAACGTCTCCTCCAGCACACATTTCCATGCAAATAATATACATCTGCACACTCACACAGAAGGATGTTTCTGCCTTCAGAAAATATTGAATAATTGAATGGCATAAATATTTTGCACGGTAAAAGCAATGCATAATCAGGAGGAGATAGTGGGAGTGAGAGGCGTCTGTCACAGCTCTGTTTGTTCTTATTGAAGGATGAATGAGAGACTAACAGGTGATTATTATAGCAAGTGTAACTGCTATTATGGCTCATATTTATACTGAAAAATTACTTATTTTTAATTTTTTGATAGGAATATTATAGGTTGTATGTATTGAACTTACAGTTTAGAGTCAAAAGTATATTTCATTAACTGATATAATGTTAAAACACCAACCTACAAAAATACTCATAACTCATAATATATTGGTAACCAATTATTTTTTTATTATTATTATTTTTTTTTAATTAGCAGTGTTTCCAAAGCGGAAACTTGAATGATACTTCAGATAATGCAGCTTGTGGATGAGAAGCTTGTGGACTATTTCTTTAACTCCCTTGCTGGATGATGAAACCAGCATAATATTTAGAGATCAGAGTAGAGATTTGGAGGTTGGGATTTTTGATATAACCATAGGAAGCACATAGCAACCCCCTTGACACTGGCTAAAACACCCAAGCATTGCGGTGGCCGGTTTTGCAGTCAAGCGACACTAAAACGTTACTAAAATGGTTCAGTACAGACATGTGACCCATTTTTAGTTCATGACGCACAAATCGAGAGAGTCAAGGGACAGCACACTCTCATTCTGAAAGAACTGTGATGTCATTAGTGGTTTGTTAATAATGGGGTGTGTTTGTAAGGGGCGTGGCTTCAGTAACCCCACCCTCCTCATCCTCCCTTGACCATGATTAGTGGTTGTGGGTGAAGACTTTCTTCTTTTGCCTTGAGGAAGACTGTACTGTGAGAATTCAGACAGAAGAGAATATAATCACCGTAATCCCATTTTGATACAGATTAGATAATTAAACAGAAAGGTGAGGCCATGACAGGTTATATTGTGACTGTGGTAAATTACACAACCGTTTAAAACTTTGGCATCGATAAGACTTTTGAATGCTCTTAATGTCTTATGTTCTGTCTGGTTGTTTCCAGGTATGAGAAGGTTCCGGTGATCCTGGTGGGGAATAAGGTGGATCTGGAGGGTGAGCGGGAGGTGTCTGTGAGGGAGGGACAGGCGCTGGCCGAGGAGTGGGGCTGTCCGTTCATCGAGACGTCTGCCAAGAGCAAGACCATGGTGGACGAACTCTTTGCTGAGATCGTACGGCAGATGGACTACGCGGCACAGCCGGATAAAGATGATCCGTGCTGCTCCTCCTGCAATATACAATAACCCCCCAACACACACACACACACACAGAGTACTCACATTACAGTAGCTTTGATAGACCTTCTAGCGTTGACGGTTTTCCATCATTCTGTATCTGCAGACTGACAGTAACTTTGAGGATTTTTTTTTCTTTCTTGTCACTTTAAATCCTGACTGACTCAACCACAGGAAGAGCACTTGCCTTAGGTTTCACGTTTCCTGTTTGAGCAGGAACCTTCAGTGGCGATGAGTTGGACTTTTATGTTCTTGGTCTTATGGTATTGATGCTTTTATCTGAGTTTGTCACCAGGTCAAAGAGAGAGAGAGAAAATAAGAGGGTTCTTAGCCATATGCTTGATATAGCCATATAATCATTTAATGAAGACTTTCTGATTGTCCATTTATTTGGGAATAGATCCCTCAAAGTCATCGGTATCTCATCTGAAACATTAAGAGGTAGAAAAACAGTCAGGTGACTTTAGCTTTGTTCCAAAACCTAGTTAGTCGCCTATCTAGACAGTATGTTAAGGGTGTTCCCTATGATTTCACAGAATGCATTGCGGTGAGCTCTGAAAAATTCCTCCAGGATGGTGGATGAGACCCCATAATATTTTGCTGTTGTCTTTATGCATTGCACACACAAGTATCACGCTGTTAGCTTAACGGCATGCTAATGTCAAACTCTCCGAATCCAAGTGCATGAGCTTCACATAAGCAACTGGATATGTGTGATGCAGAGTAGGGCTGAATGATGAATCAAAGTAAAATCGAAATCACAGTATGGGTTTGTGCACTTATCAAATCACAAAGACTGCAGTTTAAATGCATAAATATATGTTGGAAGTTTCTGAGTGAAATTATGGTCAGTGCTTTCAGCTGCTTATAAAACATTTATAAACCTGCAGCCAAGAAAGGAGGAGCTTTAAAGTCGGCATGAAACAGAAGTTACGATTGTATTTTCTTCCCTATTGTTACTTCTCTGGAAAAACAAAAGCATTGGGCGGGGCTCGGTTTTGTTCTTTGGGAATTGATTAGATCATTGTCATCTGCTGTTGCTGCAGTCTCTTGTGATTGACAGGTTACACACTCGCCGATGTTGCTGCAAAGCGGGAGGAAAGTTATTTTTATTAAAGATTGATTCAGTTAATTTAAGAATAAAAATAACCATGCACATGGATAAATCATAAAATAATCACTGCAGTAGCAGTATACCATAAAAATTAAGATTAGTCAGTTTTGATTTAAGGGTCTCCCTGCAGTTTTCCACCAAAGTAAAAGTTCGATAGGTTTATATTTGATAAGGCTTAGTTTTATTTTATTTTACAGAATTAAAACAGTATCATTTACTATAGTAATCAATTTCATGTTTTAATATTTAATCATAAGAATAGTTCTTATTAATTTAATCGCTATGAGTTTTGTGAAATTTACAGTATGAAATATACATAGCAATCACAATTCTTAGCAGAAATAAACAATACTGTTCCACCAAATTGTTCAGTCTACAAAATCCATCTACACAGAATGTTGTAAATACACAGTAAGGCGGCTCAGTAGGTTTTTGAACAGAGCTCTTGTCTTTATGCTGCTTCCATTCCAAGTCAGATTTAGAAGATGACTTCAGAAAATAGCAACTCTACCATTAGGTCTGCAGTGAAACAATTGTGAACAAAGAACTCTTTTAGCAACCAAATTAGGGACGCTGTGCTTTACGCCGCTAGCAGTCGTTCTACTATAAGACTATGAACAAAGAGAACCATTTATCTTGTTTTGTATGTTTGCTAAACATGTTGTATCATGCAATGTTGGACCTTTTGACTCCTTGATGTATTTTATTTGCTTAAAAGTTGAATGTTTGACTGTAAATCTCTGACTGCCACCATGTCTGCATCATGAACCCTCCACCGTGAGTTTCAAGAGACTTTCAGTTGTGCTTTTCCAAGCAGGAATGTTAACTTTCCAAGCGAATGGAATGCAGCGTAAGTCCCTGTCTCTGATTGGATGGGGACACATCTGGACACATTAGTATCTCATATGGCTCTGTAGGAATTGCTCTTTTTCGGTCTCTCTCGTTTGTATCACCCTCTTTCTCGCCTGTCTCTTCAGCATCTCAGCCCCTTTTGACACTCGTTCTCAATATTCTGCCGTGCTTGTGTGGGTCATTGATGCTGACGATGATGGCTATTGCTTGACTGTATATCCATTTGTACAGAGGTTGCCAGTTTTTCTTGGTATCCTCCTCCTGGCCGTGCTTGAGGTTGGCTCTCAAGGCAGAACATAAAGAGATTACGGCGGTGTGTGAGCATGTGTGTTTGAATAGAGAGCTCTGAGTCAGTATTGATTTTATATTTTTTTATGTGGACCTGTGCTCAACTCTTCTGAATGACTGAATGGTGACCCTCTTTTTTTGTTTTGTTTGGCACCTAAATAAAGTGCATCTGACACTCACACGCACTGCAGTGTGGTTTCTGTGTTTTAAAACCAAAACGCTCACTGTCCAAACATATGCCTGCTTTATAAACAAGAAATATTTGAGAGGAACATGTTACGCTGAAGGACAAAATTGTATCCTGCAGTTTGTTTGAATATCTGCACACACACATGACAGATTCTGTCTTCCAACAGGCAGGTTTTGTTTGTTTGATGGCTGTTAAACTATTTCGTTGTGAGAGATAGAAGTTAGTTATGTAACATTTAGCAGATGCTTTCCATCTAAACTGACTTTGAGGTGCCGTAGAGGTTTTTCCATCATCAAAAAGACACGAATAGAGTTTTTGAGAAGAAGACTCCAGTGATATCAGTAGTTTCATAAAAAGTGGCTTTCTACAGCTAGATCTGTAGTGGCAGTGCTATTGGAGTATCACTGATATACTATTATAGTTTTGCGAATATTCTGAATTAGATATTTTTATATATATTTTCTGTTTTTGTTTAATTTTTTAATGTTTTTTTTTTTTGCATTTTTTTATTAGTTTTTTTTGTGTGTGTCTATAGTTTTTATAATTGTTTTATTTAAAAGTGGATATTTTAGTTATTTTAATAAAGTAAAATAAAAATGAGATGTTGCTTTGGAAACTTTTTATTTTATTTTTATTTATTTTTTTACTTTTATAAAGTTTTTGGTTCTTTATATTATTTCAGTTAATATTTATTTAGTATCTAGTAACATTTTTATTTAATTGTTTCTTCAGTTTTTGTTAATGATAATAACAGAAATCTAATATCAAAAGCACAGGCAAAGCAATTACCAGACATTTTACTTATAATTTTTTTGTGTAAACATATTACATTATTAAAGCACAAAGTACATAAAAATTGCATATTACTTTCATTTCTATTCAAATACATTTTCTGTTCAAATTTACGTATGCATTTAAGCACAAATAATTACAATCAAATGGCAAGAAACACACTGAATTAAACCTGACATTTTGAAGTAGAAAAACCATGCATTAAAATAGGCAACATTTACTTTAATAATCCTAATTATTTCAAACTTTTGACTAGCAGCCAACTGTACCATAAAATATATGCCATACTCTATATACTAAAATCTGGTTGAGTATGTAGTATCATTCTGCACACATGCATAAACTGGAAAGTCTATGTGAACAGCGAGCTGCTGTTTTATGGGGTAAATATTTTCCGTCGGACCTGGACTCTCTGCCCACTTACTGGACACAGGAATGCAGGGAAACGCAGCCAAGAGAGGACATGGGAAATGGACAGAGGACATAAGAGCACAGCAGTGAGGGGGAGATTCACACACCAGCATGAGACTTATTGCTGGGTGCCATGGCAACACATGCTGCCAATTTCACACTCTAATTTGCAGTGATTTGATTGGCCAAAAATAGTTAGTGGAGGAAGATACGGACACACACCATCTATCAACATCCATCAGGAAGCATGTACACCTACACTTAGCTGCCTGTCATATGTCAGATGCAGTATACTGAATGTGATCTACGGCACACTTGTTGCAGGAACAATCTCTCCTGAGAAACCTGCTTTATAAATGCCATAAAGACACACAACTGCCCACAGATTTCAGTTTTTGTGTGTTTTTGCATATCAGGTGTAAAGGTCCTTTAGTGACCCAGGCATGTGTACATTAGCCTGAAGAGGTTTATTTTGCAAAAATGACCGCTGAATTCATATGTACATTATCCCACTTCTTTGCTGTTTAATTATCTTTACCATTTAATCACTTAAAGACATTCAACAGGCTTAATTCACCAAGAAATATCCAAGAGAAATGAAACACTGGCAAGGAAACACTCCAGGAAAAGGTAAAAGAAAAGCAGAACATGTTTCAAGATCCAAATATGCAGGTGGTCATTAGACCCAACTGTTTCTTTCATAAAAGAGGAATGAAGAGCTGAGAGATAGAAACAGGGTTGATCATACATATACAAGAATTAAATTAAGCATAGTATGGAGCTAAATTATTAAACATTTTAATTTAACTATGATTCAAATAAACCGTTTCTAAAGAAGTTTAAAGGAATAGTTCATCCAAAAAAGAAAAAAAAATTGCTAAAATCGTGCTCACCATCTTTCAGGTTAGATGGGTTTGTATCTTCATTGGAAGAGATTTGGAGAAATGTAGCATTACATCACTTGCTCACCAGTGGATGCTCAGCAGTGAATGGGTGCCGTCAGAACATGAGTCCAAACAGCTGATAAAAAACATCACAATAATCCACAAGTAATCCCAACTGTTGGACTGGAGTCATGTGGATTAATTATGCATTATTGTGATGTTTTTATCAGCTGTTTGGACTCTCATTCTGACGGCACCCATTCACTGCAGAGCATCCACTGGTGAGCAAATGATGTGATGCTACATTTCTCCAAATCTCTTCCAATGAAGTAAGTAAGTAAAGGGTAAATATTTATTTATTTTCATTTTGGAGTGAACTACTTTAAAATGTTTTGAAATAGCTAGATATACACTAACTTTTAAAGAAGAAGATTTTAAAGAGTATTTTAATGTGATACAAGCAGGCCACATTTTTATGGCTTTAAATTTTATGCAGTTTATTATTTTTGACCCACTTATGTAGAAACTGTCTGATGTTATTCAAATAGGCTCATTGCTACTGTTTGTAACTGTATAGCTTATCATAGTTAGACTGCGTTATGGTGCTTCAATCTGCAGATGGCAGCATATGAGCACATCTCGAAGACTGTAAGGTCCCGTGTGTTGGTCGGATCTGTGCTGTGCTCAGTCAGTGTAATCTCGTCTCTCCAGCCGGCAGACATGGCGACCTCGAGGACGCTCGCATGCTCCACAACGAGCTGCATCTGAAGCGGCTCCGCAGCATCACCATCGCGCTCGGTGCATTCGTGGACAGACGCACACCTGCACACAGCGGATTTATCATCGGGGTAAGCGTTTGGATTCTTCTTCTCATTCACAGTGGTGCTCTGTGCTCGGGAGAGATTAAGGGGTAAATCTAGCCACAGATTTGAGCCTGAGAACTGCCGTGACATTGCTGAAGCTCCGCACCGTTATATTTCCATTATGCACCGACGCGTTCTGCTAGGTTATTATGAGTCCATTCACTTGATGGAGACCAGTGCGAAAGGCATATCGAAATAACACAGTCCTCTACAAGGACATTGACATTAGACGTCAATTGACCTGTTCTGCGCTTTGTTCAGTTACACCGCCTGTACGCGCACGACGCGACGCAATGGACGCTCCATTTCTATTTTCTGTTTTACGTCCCCAGTCGGTCTGAAGCAAAATGAGCTGTAAATATGATATGTGTGCATTTAGTGTCATCTGTTCTAAAACAGACAATGGAAAGTCGATTTAGAATTGAATTGGTTTTCATTCATTTCATTGCACCTGATTGAACGGCGCTGCTAGGTGAGCTGACGTGCAGCCGCGACGCGACGCGTGTAGAGCGCGCACTGAAAGAAGCGCTTCATAGACGAGCCATTCTGAAATCGTTTAATTCATTTAACGTTGAAAGACCACGAAAGCATTCTATTTGAATTGTGAACTCTGGAGGGGATCAAGGGTAGACAAAGGCGAATGAATTCAGGGAATAAGGTCCGTTTTGTGTTCCACGTATGAACTTCTCAGCATTTGGTCTCTGTTTTCTTGATTAAACATTGCGGCTTTTTATGAAATCGTAATTTTAGCTATCCTGATGTGTTATGCATGTGGCATTTCATTTCCCAGGTTTTCTTGATTAAACATTGCGGCTTTTTATGAAATCGTAATTTTAGCTATCCTGATGTGTTGTCCGATCAGAACAATTAACTTAGATGATGTCCGTTTAGGAGGAGCTAGATGCACTCACCACTCATAGACCACTCATTGCAAACTCAAACAATATTTAATTAAGTGTGGTTCTAGAAAGAGAAACAACAACAACAATAAAGTGTAAATATACACACTGATAAACATCAATATGCAAATGAATAATATCTGCATTTGCTATGACATTAACACTGATAGTGCGTCTGACAGCGATCGTATGATAAGATTGGCTAGAGATTAGCTGACAGACACATGTGCTCGATAGACGCGGTAAACACGTCTTGAAAGACTAATGCACAATCAAATATAAACACAGTATAATGAAGAAACAAACTTACTCTTTGATGCACGCACACATGCGATAACTCAATATTGCGGGAGAACTGGCATTATCATCACCGTTAGAATCGTCTCACGCTAGTAATAATAATAGCGATCATATCTGCCCTGAAACTGCGTCAGCGTCCGGGTCCTTTTTTGACTTCTGGGTCCTAACAATAGGCGTGTGACTGACGCCTGACTAAATAACAACAGCGATTAACCATTACACATATACTAGAACTGTATGAACATTAAATAACTGGCCGTCATTTTAGTACAGCCGCCCCCAAATGTGCTTGCAGATTTGTATCTTGGGCCAGTACTCACAGTCATTCAGGAAGTGAAGGGAGCTTAATTAATCTGACAACAGGTCTGATGTAGGTTCTGTCTTTGATCTGGATTTCTGCAGCTCTTACTTTATTATCAGCTCCGACCTGGACAGATTTCACAGTTCCAACAGGCCAGAGTGCCCTGGGGAATTGTGGATCAGCAATCATAACCACTGTCCCTACTGTCAAGTTGTCTTTCTCTTGTTGCCATTTCTGGCGAGACTGGAGTCCGGGCAGGTAGTTACGCAGATAACTGCTCCAGAACTGGTCTGCCAATATCTGGCTGTGTCTCCAGCGCTTGCGGCTGAGCAGTTCAGATGCAGGGTAAATTACCTGTGGCAAGGCAGAGTCTCGTCGGCCCATTAAGAGAGAATTAGGGGTTATTGGATCAGGATCCGCTACATCTGAGGATACGTATCCCAATGGCTTTGAATTTAGAATTCCTTCGATTTCAACAAGGACAGTCCTGAGCACTTCCTCCGTGACAGTTTGCACACCAATGGTGGTGTACAGTGCAGCTTTAAGAGATCTGATTTCTCTTTCCCAGGATCCTCCGAAATGTGGGGAGTTTGGTGGATTGTAATGGAAGTCAATCTGTTGCTTGGCAAGTTCTCTTTGTAACTGAGGGTGAATATTGTTGAAGGCCTCCTTAAGCTCATGATCTCCACCCTTGAAATTGGTACCCTGATCAGAGCACAACTCATGAGGTTTTCCCCTACGGGCGATGAATCGACGTAGAGACATGAGGAAGGAGTCTGTGTCAGCTTGAGAGAGAAGGTCGATGTACACTGCCCTTGTGGTCAAACATTTATAAATGATACCCCAGCGTTTCTCGTTCCGGCGCCCAATTTTGATGGTAAATGGGCCAAAGCAGTCCATGCCTGTAGAGTAAAAGGCTGGTTGGAAGAGTCTTAAACTGGAAGGAGGTAAGTCAGCCATTTTAGGTATATTGGGCTTGCCACGCCACCTTTGACACTCAGTACAGTGATGCTGAATTGATCTTACTGCTTGACGGCCTCTCAAGATCCAGAAGCGTCTTCTGATTTCAGCAAAGACTCTTTCAGTACCAGGGTGATGGAGTTGTGCATCGTACTGCTGAATTAGTAGTTTAGTCACTGGATGGACTGGGTCTAGGACAATTGGGTGAAGAATTTCAGGACTTAGTAGATGACATCTTCGGAGTCGTCCACCCACTCTAATCAGTTGCGTGTCAGAATCAAATTCGGCAGCTAATGTCTTTAAACGACTGTTTGAGGAGATGGCTTTCCCTGCTTGAAGCTGAGCATATTCATCAGGAAAACTCTCCATTTGAGACTGTTGAATAATTTTGAGCTCGGCTTTCTTATACGTGTCAGCAGTGACAGTGTCTGTGGAACTGGCCGCCCCGTGAAGGGATCTGGCTGTTGCATTTACAAGCTCTTGAAAATTGTCAAATTGAGATGCACTGACTGAATGCTGGTCACCCTGAGTTATTAGATGGAAGGATACTGGTTTACGCAGTTCCTTTGAGGTGTCAGTTGGCACCAGATTGGGCATTTTGGGCCAAGACGATAGAGGTTTCTGCAGAAATTCTGGGCGATTCTTCCAGCGGGTAGGTTCGGCTAGCTGAGCCAGTGACATGCCACAAGTAATATCGTCAGCAGGGTTGTCTTGTGAGGGCACGTAGGACCATAAATGTGAATCATTTAGCTCTTGAAGCTCCGCAACTCTCGTTCCTACAAACACTTTAAAATGGCATGAGTCCGATTGAAGCCAGTTTGAGCAGTTTGTAGAATCAGTCCAGTATCTGAACCTGCTGATGTTTAGTGTGAGCTCTCTTTGCAGAACTGCTGCCAATTGTGCTCCAGTTTAAGCAGCACATAGCTCGAGTCGGGGAATTGTTTGCTGCTCTTTTGGAGCTACTCGTGATCTAGCTGCCAAGAATGACACCTCTATCTGTCCTTTGCTATCTTCAGTGTGGAGATAGGCTACAGCTCCATACGCTCGCTCTGAGGCATCACAGAATGTGTGCACAGTTCTTGAGCTGATCAATGGATCTACATTTGTAGTGTAGCATCTGGGAAGTGTGACACAGGAAAGTTGTGGAAGCTCATCTTCCCATGTGAGCCATGCATTTCTGAGGTCAGTGGGCAGTTCAGGGTCATCCCATTCTCTTTTTTTGTCCCAAAGCCTCTGGACTATGATCTTAGCTCTAGTGGTAAATGGGGTGATGAATCCCAAGGGATCATACTGACTGGAAAGGACGCTATATATGTGTCGCATAGTGGGGCTCAGTTTTTACGACATGGCCATGTTTATAACCAAGGGTGTCGGATCTGCACTGCCACCTAAGTCCTAGTGTGCGCTCCTGGGGGTCGGCCCTGTCTGAACTAAACCAAAGCTCATGGTTCTCTGACCTGATTTGCTGCGGCAGGTGTTGCAGCAGTTGGGGAGTGTTACTAGCCCATTGACGCAGTTCAAATCCACCCTTGGCCAGCAGATGTCGCATATCATCCACTAATTGTCTGGCAATCTCAAAAGAGGGGACACTCTGCAACCAGTTGTCCACATAGAAACAACGATCTACTGCTACTCGTACATCATTATTGTTTTTTTTTTGTTTTCTGGTTGGCTGTGATCAGCAACATGTTTCAGAAGAGCAAAGGTTGCACAGCACGGGCTGCACGTGGTGCCAAATGGTAACACTGACCACTGGTAGACATCAGGTGCATTGGTCGGTTTCAGGTCTCGCCACAGGAATCTCAAGAATGGTTGGTCTTCTGGTAGGAGACGCACCTGATGAAACATCCCCTTTATGTCACTGCTAATGGCTACTGCATGCTCTCTGAAACGGAGAAGTACTCCCAGCAAGGTAGCACCCAGAGTTGGCCCAGGAATAAGATATTCATTTAAGTTCAGCCCTTGGAAGTTGAAAGAACAATTGAATACTATCCTGTTCTTTCCGTTGTGGTGGACCATGTGATGTGGAATATACCACCCTGAAGTCTGTACAGCTGTGGATTTGGGAATTTTTCTCACATAGCCTGATTCTAGCAGCCTGTTCATCTCAGATGTGTATGCTTGGGATTTCTCAAAGCTCTGTGCCAGCTGATTTTCAGTCCTTCTCTCAAATGAGGCATTACCGCTTCCTTTGGAGCAGCTAGAGGTGGAGGACTGATTTTCCAGAGGAGGGGGGTTGCGTATCTTTGCACACCTTCAACTTCAACCCTCATAGTTTTCTCCTCCAGAATGCGCACAGCTTCTGCATCTTGCTTTGACCTCGTCACAAGTCGTTCATTTTGGTAGGGCAAGATATCCATCTGCCACAACCGCTCCACTTGACTGTATAGATCATTAGGTGCAAGGCTTACAGATGTAAACAAGCACTGTTGTGTATGTGGAATGTGTTCAAGGAACTTTGATGGACCTTGGAGTGTCCATCCCAAATTAGTTTTTCACAGCTGCTGGACCTCCGGGGGGTCCCAAATGAACTGGCTCAACAGGGGTGATCAGTTGTGGGTAATCTGACCCAATGAGCAGTAATGGCCTTGCATGGTCAATTGACTGAAGAGGTAGGCCTCTGAGATGGCGATATTTATTTTGGAGCATTTCAATTGGGTAGGAATGAGGGGCTAATCCAAGCTCCTCTGCAGTGAAGGCTCTTCTGATTGTGAAGTTGCGATCTGGTTGTGTAGCTGGACTCACTGAGAATGATACTGTGAAGCCATGGATAACGCGGATGTCTTGGCGCACTGTGCGAAGACACAGGTCTTCGGGTTTACCATTGAGGTTGAGTAGCTGAGCTGCTTCATGGAGAAGTATTGTGCGCTCTGAACCATCATCTAGTAGTGCGTATGTATCTAGTGAAAAGTCTCCGTTGCGTATGAGGACTCTGCACAATTTCAGTAACACTCTACTGCTGCCAGTAGGTCTATCAACATACAGAGTTTCTATCGTGGTGCTGGTAGACTGGGTGATCTCTCCCATTTCTTTGGTGGCATTAGCATTCAGTTCATTGTTGGCCTCATGCAGAATTTCTAGATGTCTCCTCTGACACTTCTTGCATTTCGCCTTAAGAGTACACTGACCTGCTTGGTGATCGCGCCCACATTTCCAACATCTCTGATTGGATCTGATCCAGGTAACAATCTGATCTTTGGTCAGCAGTTTGAAGTTTGAACACTG
This sequence comes from Cyprinus carpio, assembly GCF_018340385.1. Classification (NCBI taxonomy): domain Eukaryota; kingdom Metazoa; phylum Chordata; class Actinopteri; order Cypriniformes; family Cyprinidae; genus Cyprinus; species Cyprinus carpio. Next base: position 4,894,423 of record NC_056605.1, read on the forward strand.
ATTGAGATAGTGCTGTGTGGTATTACAGAAGGGCAGTATTTCTTTGGTTTCTCTAGTGATCTCACCTCTGAAACTGTATTCCGGCGAACCACTTCAACCTTGGAAACTGGACTTTGCTCTCTTCCATGGAAGATGGCAGTAGATTTGTGCGCTACTTTAGGCACTCTTTGCTGGTCTTTGCGGAAGCTCTGTCTCTCTCTACCAGGGTCAATACCGAACTGGGTACCATCCTCTTGCACTCTCACCTCATACTCCAGCCATTCTGCAAATTCAAGCAAGGTAGGGATAGGTGTCTTGAGTGGATTGACATACCTCTTAAAGTTTGCTCTGAGATCGTGAGGTAGTTTAGCTAGGAGGCGGGAGACATGCGATCCACAAGCCAATTCTGTACGTCCAGGACTTCCTAACTGATCCAACATTCCAACGAGGGCTCGTACCTTTAGTGCAAAAAGCCGTGAATGCTCTGGTGTCACCACTTATTATGCTGGGCCCATCCATCATAACAGCAATGCGTTGAAGTGCAAGTTGATGCGGGTTGCCCATAGAGTTCTGTTAGTGCCTGCATGGTATGAGTGTAAGGGTACCTGCTGTTACTGTAGGAGTCAGCAATGAGCAATGCTTCCTCAAACTTCAAGTGATCCATCAATATTTGGAACTTAAAGTGCTCTGTAGAGTCCACAGGCAGGAGATTGTCAAGAGCTACCTTTAACTTGGTGAACTCATGTGGATCCTCTTTGGTGAAGTTAGGAATGGTAGGGGTTGGACCATGATAAGTGTTCTCTTGACTGATTAGCAATGAAGAATGATAAGGCACGAATGGTCTCTGCTGCCTGGAGGTAGGGCTGTAATAGTGTGAGGATGGATGTCTTGAGTGGTGATAGCTTTCATCTGCATGCTCCGCCCTCTGGGGTGATACTGCACGCTCTGGCGATGGCGAAATTGATCTGGATTGCTTGGAACCCGCTTTCATCCTCTGAAGCTCATGAATGATCTCATCTATTCTATCACATTGACGTTCTGAGTGCAACTTATCCTTACTGTGTTTCACTGACCTTTCTCCTTCATAACGTGGATCGCTTTGATCTCTTGTTGACGTTACTCTGTGGTGTGACAGTGAGGTAGAGATTCGATTCTCCATATTGCACGTCAAATGTCTGAGTGAATGAAATGGTTGAGATGGAGACAATGATCTTGAAGTGTGAGCTGCTGAGTGTTCACTTAGGTCGCGTCTGAGTTGACGGTTCTCTTTCTCCAGATCCTTGAGGCGCATCTCCAGTGCTTCAGGGGAGAAGTGTGGCATTCCCCCCATAGGCAGGAAAGTGATCAATGCCAGCAACCAGGGTGCTGTGAAGTGGTAATGGACCTCCTGTAGCCCCTATTGGCTGTTCTCCTACGTTGGAGTGGTCTGAGGGTTTGTGTGCTGATGGCTGCTCTGGCACATAATCCACCTCATAGTCATCAAGTTACTTTGGCATCTGCGTTCGGCGTCGAGAGCGAACTGTAGCATCACTAATCTCCTCACTATGTATGGACATTGTATTAATTCAGAAGTTGCCTGCATCCGGCTCGAAGGACCATGTAAAATATTGTTCTGCTCTTAGGTGCTAATTAATAAACGGTGGAAACCACTGAAACTTGTCTGATCAGAACAATTAACTTAGATGATGTCCGTTTAGGAGGAGCTAGATGCACTCACCACTCATAGACCCACCCATTGCAAACTCAAACAATATTTAATTAAGTGTGGTTCTAGAAAGGAGAAACAACAACAACAATAAAGTGTAAATATACACACTGATAAACATCAATATGCAAATGAATAATATCTGCATTTGCTATGACATTAACACTGATAGTGCGTCTGACAGCGATCGTATGATAAGATGGGCTAGAGATTAGCTGACAGACACATGTGCTCGATAGACGCGGTAAACACGTCTTGAAAGACTAATGCACAATCAAATATAAACACAGTATAATGAAGAAACAAAACTTACTCTTTGATGCACGCACACATGCGATAACTCAATATTGCGGGAGAGAACTGGCATTATCATCACCGTTAGAATCGTCTCACGCTAGTAATAATAATAGCGATCATATCTGCCCTGAAACTGCGTCAGCGTCCGGGTCCTTTTTTGACTTCTGGGTCCTAACAATAGGCGTGTGACTGACGCCTGACTAAATAACAACAGCGATTAACCATTACACATATACTAGAACTGTATGAACATTAAATAACTGGCCGTCATTTTAGTACACAAATCATTTAAAAGACAGCAGTGTCTGAAGATGTACTTGCATCACCATCAGTGCCGATGATTTTTCCAGGGCTTTTGGGGCATTTCTGAATGAATGGAATTTTTTAAACACTACTGGCGAAGCACTGGCTGTGTTTCTCATGGTGGATTTGGTTTTTGCTGGCACTGGTCTGATCTTTCACCCTCCCCCCTCTGACTAAACCCCTAAGAGCAGATCCACGCTTTATTGCTTCTCTCCAAGGTGTTTTATTGATAGTAGACCTAGCCTATAAAACTAAACAGCCCAGTATATATCAGAGGTCTATTTTTACAATGCACTTTGATTTATTTAAATCTACTTTTATAAACAGTGCAGATATTAATTATATTCATGTACATGCAAACAGTGGAGAAACTAGTGACTAGACTTTAATAAAGTACAATCTTTATTTATTTGTTTTTGTCTATCCTAAGATAAATTAATAAAACCTCTCTTTTTATTGTTAGTGGCCTATAAAACTAAACAGCCCAGTTTTATATCAGAGGTCTGTTTTTACAATGCACTTTGATTTATTTAAATCTACTTTTTTATAAACAGCAAATATATTAATGATATTGTTCATGTAAATGCAAACAGTGTAAAAACTAGTGACTATACTTAATTAATAAAGTATGAATGTTTTATTTATTTATTTTTGTCTATCCTATAAGATAAATTAATACAACCTCTCTGGGCAGTAAATTGGCCTCAGGCACAAAAAGAAATAATACTGTCATATTACTGTCAGGAAGACAAAAATACAGTTATTTCCTGGTGTTTCTTTTTTCATACAGGGATAGATGAGCACAAACCAGTGAATATATTGAATATTGACCGTTTGGAAGGTTCTTTGAAGATCGCTTAGATAAATGTTATTGCGTACGAGAAGTGCAGGTCACATATGGTCATCTGATCCACAGAGATCAGTGTTTGTTGTTTCATATTTTCCAGTCAGTCTCTCAGCTTCTCTCTTTCTCTCTTTTCCGGTCTCTTTTGCTCCCCTCTGTTTCTCATGTTGACCATTGGTTTAGAAGTAATGACATCAGTGCTCTGGCATGTGTGATAAACAGTGAAAATTATGGGAACAGAGAGGGAGAGATATGAGAAGTTGGATCAGCATAATAGGTTCATTGAGCACAGACCAAAAAAGACTAATTATAAGCTTCACATAACTGACATGTCAAGAACCTTCAGTGTAAAAACACAACTTCTTAATTTTCATATGTGCAATGAGTAATTATTACTATACACACACAGTGTTAATCAGAGTGTGATGTGTGTGTGTTGTGTGCAGGCTGAGCCAGGAAGACCATGGTGGAACAGGGCCAAACATCGTTGGCGGGACAGAGGTTAGGGGCACCAGAGACTCTGGGGATCAGCACCCTGGAGCCCGGACACAAACCGCCTGCTATGCCACCTGGACGCCTGGTGCCCATCAGAGTCCTGTTGCTGGATGACTCAGAGGAGATCTTCGACATATCGGTGAGTTCATATCTGATAAAACTCCACTGTTGTGTTTCAAAACTCTTCTTGGTGGACATATAAGGCCTCTTCAGACAAACATGAAGGATCGGTATAATTTTGACATGCGATTTGTCTGATATACTCAGAGTGAAGTTATTTTCCTTATTTAGGGGGAAAAAAGAAATTTGCAGTGATATACTGTTAGTGAACATCGTGATGCCATCCACGCTGCTGAGAGCAGTGTATGTAAATATGCACTGCACGCTTTCCTCTCAGTAACACAACAAATACATGACAAATTGACAGGGGTGAGAAAGCAGCAGTTAATAAAGCATCTGATCGTAGCCTTGCACCAGCTCTGCAATTTTCAGTCATGTTTATTTATATAGCGCTTTATACAATATATTGCTTTAAAGAAATATTCTTTACGATATTAAACATGAGTAAAATAGTATCAGTGTCACTTTAAATTAGAATTACATCTTCAGTTTCTATTGTAAGGGAATAGTTTTATGTCAAAGAAGGGGGAGCCCTAGAGCCACACCTACCTATTACATCACCGCCACAGACCAATGGTAGTTTGGCAGCCGGAGTGAACTTTTCTGGAAAGTTTCGTACTCCCGAAACTAATTTCAAACAAACATTGTTTCGGTCTAATTTTGGACAAAATTAAGTTCATTCTTCAATTTCACTTCAGGTATATCAGGGACTTAATGTGTAAAAAATGGCAGAATGGCTAAATAAACAGTGGAATGTATTGGCTTTGAAAATGTTTAATTGCTTTCATCCATAGAGCAAGCTGAGGTTTTTGACATTAATTAAAAAAATAGTTGGTCCTCAAATTTTTGTTTCAATAGCAGATGTCAACAAAAGAAAGAATGGGCCTTAATGGTGGGGATTTTATTTATTTTTGATTTACTGTTCATACCTTATACCAAAAGGCATAGAGACACTGATTGCAGTCTATCATGGAGAACATGCTGGCAATTGATCTGATTGGAGGAATATTTGTCATTTTCATAATAGAAACTTTCTGAAGCATCTCTACTGAACATGATTGTGATTATTAATAGAATTTGTTGAGCTGGTTTTATTAGCTGTATGTGTGAGTGAGACTGTTTTGTGAAGGAATGTGAGAGTGTTTCATGAAGGTGTTTAGCTATTCTGTGGGTAAATATAGAGCATGCCTGTGCAATCCAAATCTAAAATTATATGTTATTTATATGCAGGACTGTGAAACCACAGAGAGCTGAGAGGTATTGTCCTAAGGTTTGTTTGGCTGGGGTTCAGCTGCTCTGGGTTCAACACTCTGGTTTGGGGAAGTCGTGGCCTAATGGTTAGAGAGCCGGACTCCCAATCGAAGGGTTGTGAGTTCGAGTCTCGGGCCGGCAGGAATTGTGGGTGGGGGGAGTGCATGTACAGTTTCTCTCTCCACCTTCAATACCATGACTTAGGTGCCCTTGAGCAAGGCATCGACCCCATACTGCTCCCCGGGCGCCGCAGCATAAAATTGGCTGCCCACTGCTCCAGGGTGTGTGTGTTCACAGTGTGTGTGTGTGTTCACTGCTCTGTGTGTGTGCACTTCGGATGGGTTAAATGCAGAGCACGAGATTCTGAGTATGGGTCACCATACTTGGCTGAATGTCACGTCACTTTCACTTTCACTTTAACTTTCTTTCTCTCTCTCTCTCTCTCTCTCTCTCTCTCTCTCTCTCTCTCTCTCTCTCTCTCTCTCACACACACACATACATACACACACACACACACACACACACACAGATCTCATACTGGAATGCACACCTGAGTACATGAGGTGTGAGAAATTTTTTTCTGGTGAATTGGAAGATGTAATTTGTGATCAGTGAAATGTGATAATTACTTAAGAAAATCAGGTATTGCTACTTTGAGTTGACGTACAGTATTAGGCAAAAAAAAAAATCTGGAGATTTTGAAGGGTAGTGTATGTGATGTGGGTTTAGATGTATCTAGATTTCAGGTATGCTTGCCTACACAAAATTGCATGGCAGCCGTGGAAGGCGATGAGTTTTACACTGCAGGTTGATGAGGTGCGTTTTAATATGCCTCTGGTCAAAGAGCTATTTAGATGGATGCTGAGGCTTTTTAAGTTGGGTAGAATCTGTGATCTCTGGCGCAGTTCATTTGCTTCCTTTCATGGCTGCAATTTGTTGGTTTTTCCGCCATCTGGCAACCCGGGGTGTTGAAATTCTATTGGGTAAACTGGCAATGGGCGGAGTCACACACAAACAAAAACAGACATTTTGACACAGAACACACATTTCAAAGTAGAATAACTGGCTTGCAGCATTGCTTTTTTGAGAAACAAGTGTGAACCAAGCATGTTTCCTAAATATCTGCAAACATATTAATGCCAATAATTACATAAAGTACCTCGCTTTGGCTGTTTAATAGTAATGACTGCCATATAATGTCTTGTGCATGACATGTTTTTTGCTCAGTCATTGTGCCAGTGAGATTCCCAGCATGAAGGATCACTCCTGACTAAAGTGTGTTGATTATTGATCATGTGTGCTGTGTTTGTGTAAGAGCTCAAGCTCTCTTTTTGAGTGAAGATGATAAAGTCCCTGAAGAGGGTGTTATTCTTCCTTCCTCCTTATACTGACTCAATCAATATGTCAGTTAATGTAATGATGAACTGAATAAACACTGGTCTGTGTCATAATCACTGACACATCATACTGACTCCATTAGTATCAGTATGTGGTCTTTCTGTCCCTCTCTCATTCTATTCTTACTTTTCACTTTTTGCAATATACATTGTGATAAATTGTCAATTGTGATGCATATTGTATCACCCAGTTCATGCCAATACACAGCCCTAGTTTTCTTAGGCCTTTTTTGGACCAATATGACTACAAAATAAGAATAACTGTCAATATTTTATTGGGAGTATTGATGGGATTATTGTGGTAGTACAGAAAATAAGGAAATATTTTTTTTAAATACTGGAAAATAATGAAAATTAAAGCATTGTTTGTCCATATACACTCATGCAAATATCTTAAATGAACCAAGTTATTCTCAGACATCTAAACAGTGTATTGTGAATTGTATTATTTCATCTTTACCTCAGCACTAAAAAAGATAAATCAGGTCACTGACACACATCCACACAAACTTCCAGTGTCTTTTCTTACTGACCTTTATCTTGATGGTGAGGAGCTAAAAAGTTTAGATGTGAAACTAGGACATCTTGCCAACAAATACAACCCTGTTCATACACACGTAGGTGAGAGAAAATCTTAAAGAAACAGCTGTCAGAAAAGCACTTTTAGGGCCAGATTTACTAACAGCTTGCACCAGCACAAACCGTCTTTTGGTGTTGAAATATATATATATATATATATATGCATAACGCCATATTTGTCAGTTGTGGCTCTGCTTATTTATTTGTGACTATGCTAATTTGCTCTGCGCTTGTTATATTGTGTTGGTCGATATGTAAATGAGATGTTGTATCTGTGTTCTTTAATTTGCACCCTGTCAGTAAATCACCAACAGAAATTTCCTTACACAACAGCGCTGTTTTGGACTTGTACTCTTGCACTAGGTTGCACTCTTTAGTAAATCTGGCCCATAGAAGGAAGAGGTATACTAAATTATTAAGCAATATATTTGGCATTTATCATCCTCCAGGACAAGACAGGACAGCATCTGTGCGTGTGTGTGAAGGGTGTGCGTGTGTGTGTATAATGGAGCGTTATGTGTTTGTGGGCGTGTGCAGAAAGTTCCCACTGTTGTCCTCATGTTCACATCTGTTTCTGACATTCACGGTGGATGAGCTCTGTATTCAGACACATTATGAGGGGCACTCGATGGAACAGATGCCAGGTTTCCAGTGTTAGAAACTGAGTCTAAAAATTAATTTCTGTAAGATTTTAAAGAAAAAAAGAATATCCTTTTAATCGATTACTATGTGCCGTCTCAAGCCAAATTAATACACTACCATTCAAACATTTGTGGTCGGTAAAAGTCTTTGTAAGAAAGTCTCTTATGCTCACCAAGGCTGCATTTATTTGATCAAAAATGCAGTAAAAACTAATTTATGTCTGTGATGTAATTTTTTCTGTGATGTAATTTTCAGAAACCATTACTCCGTTCTTCAGTTTCACATGATGCACGTGATTTCTTTTGGAAACCATGATTTATTCTGGATTCATTGATGAATAGAAAGTTCAAAACAACAGCATGCATTTGAAATAGAAAACTTTTTTAACATTATAAATGTCTTTTCTGTCTCTTTTCATTTTGACATCACATTTCTTGTTTACTTTCTGAAGAATGTGATTCTGTTGTTTATATATAAAATGTTTGTTCATGAATATTTTGTTTAATATATAAAGTCATAAAAGCATTACAAATCATAAAAAGAAAAAAAATCGGCCACTTTCTTGAGTTATTTGCTGAAAGACTGCAGCTGACATCAAGATTAATGGTGCATTAAGTAGTATATTATTTTAATAGTTTAATAGGGGAGTTTTGATGCTAACAGGCTTGATGCATTTTTTTTTCTAATATATGGAGAAGTTGGAAATACAGGCATTAGGACATTGTTTTGTGTAATGAAAATTATTGAAAATTTGCATAAAATATGGACTGTTAAAGCTGCAGTTATTAATGAAGCAATTAACAGATTGCAGTGATGAAAACTAATAAGGACACTTCTTCTGTCCATTTTTATGCCTTCTACAATTTTTGGGTGGTTAGGTAATTCAGCTGTAACTAGCTGTTAGTTAAGCAGTTAAGAATTTGAGTAGTTTCAAACAGATGGTTAACTGTTTTTTTTTTTTTGTGAACTTAAATATGATGCCAGCTGTGTGGAGCAAGAGTGAAGTCTGCATCTTCATAAAGTGTTTGAAGTGAAAAATAGTATTGTCACAGTTTTATTGTGTTGATTTGGTCATGTCTCAGGGAAGGACTTACATTCCTCTCTCTCTTTGTTTGTCATGCTCTGAAACACAAAGATCATCTCATGGGCCGTGATGAAAGCAATGTATCTTGTTTTTGACCACAGTCATTCTGACTATCTGTTTGCTTTGCACAGTATAATTTGATGTGAAAATCCAGCAATTATCTCACATTCTTTGGGTCAGTATCACTGTAGGGTGCCTTTTGGTGTCCTGTACATAAATAACTCATTTGCCATGATAACTTAACATAAAAATGACTATGAAACGGTGTGTTATATTAGGCTATTAGGTGGAATATTGTCAAATCATAAAATTAAAAAATGTAGTTCTCCCATTAATATTTTGTTAAATAAGAGATCATTTGGTAATAGAAACTTTATTTTTAATAAAAAAGAAGAGATTGTCCATGTCCCTTGAATAGTTCTCCACCCTGTCGTATTGGGGAATCCGCCCCTTTAAGAAAAGGCCATCCCCTTTAGTGACATCAGCACAACAGATTTTTTCAGTGGCGGGAATCTCAACGGCTGAGGTGAGCAAATTGGTAACTTTTCAATTGACAAATTTTCTTCATCTGAGTTTGCTTAGTGCTTTCCCAAAGCTTAACATGTCCACCCTGTCAGCATAAAATATGCCAGAAGTGATTCGAATACAGTATTTTCAAAATATGTAAGTTTAAATACACCAAATTCTCTTCAACAACCAGACTAACTATTCAGCTAGTCACAGTTTGTTGTAAGCTAATATGCTAATTAAAGCTCAAAATGTCCACCCTGTCTTTGTTTCAATATGTCCACCCTGTCGGCCACTTAGACTCGATAGGGTGGACATATAAATGACAGGGTGGACATAGCATTCATTTGTAGTCAATATTGCTAAAAACTAAACTTTCTTATGGTTTATGCTTCGAATAAAGGCCCATAATTATCTAAAAAAAAAAAAATGTGTGGGAGCTTGAGTGTCTACTATTTATGGCATGACTTAAAGCGAATGGGAAATTAAACCCAAAATTTGTAAGTTTTTCTGACATACTTTCTACCAACATTACATACATAACAGATATGTCCTGGGAATCTTTGCAAAAGTTGATTTGTACAATGTGTTTGTTCATGGTAACATTTTAAACGAGCTTTAAAAAGTATATCTTGCTGGAAAAGTATTGGCAGTCACTGGCATATACCGTATGTTGTGTGTTGTATATATATATATATATATCCTCACCATTTAAAAATGCTCAAAATCTGGAAAAAAAAAAAACTATATTATTTATGATCTTTTGACTCAATGTGCAGATAAAGTTAAACTTTAAGTGAATCTTTTAAAACCATCATGGAATCTTATTAATACTGATATTATAGAAATTGATTCCTTATTGCATTTTTTGTATTTAAAAGGAAAGAAAATAATGTTTTCTTAGTAATGTGAAACATAATGTTTAAACTGTTTAAAATACTTTGTCTATCCAGATGAATATGCAGACTCAGCGTTAATCCATTCACAGATTGATTTCATAATTTTGTCCAGTCAATGTTGGACAGGACTTATGTGCCTTAAGTGGCACAATTACTAATTAATTTATTAAGGTTTTCTTTTTAAATATGTAGTTGCAATTTCTGTATCATGTTTACTTATTACAATTGTTTCAACAGTGTAGCATTAGCATTGTATTTTTCATGTGTGTGTTGGGGGGGGGGGGGGATTTGTGTGTGTTTTTTGTTTTCTGTAATGACATATCTTTAAGGCAGATTCAAGCATGGCAAAAACAGTCTGTCCTCCTGACACAATAGAGCAGTGACTATATCAGACCATTTGCTGTTTTCGTGTCTGTACACGATTCTCTCTGGAAAATTTCTCAGATCTTGCAAACCAAGAGGGCTGAACAAATGTTTCAGGGTGATTTTCCACTGACTGAACACTGGTTTCTGCAGGGCTGAGTTAATGAATAGACTACACACACACACACACACACACACACACACACACACACACACACACACACACACACTCACACTCACACTCACACTCACACACACACACACACACACACACACACACACACACATATGCCTGTGGCATTTTCACCCGCCTCTGTTGTCTTGTGACCTCTCAGTAATTGACTTGGCTCATGTAAACTAGATATAATGGGTCAGTTCTGTTTGTAGAGTGAAAGACAAAGAGAAAGACAGACAAACGGATGTGTGCATTTATCTTTCTTGGCCAAAACATAACACTGTGACTAAAAAAGGTTTAAATATTGTGGCTTTTAATCCATGTCTTGCATTAATGTCATCTATGTGCTAGTGTAAATTAGTTTTTTTTAAATTCACAGTCTTTCTCGTCCGGATTTTTTTTTATACAGTATATGGAAAATAAAAAGTGCAATTTTGTCATTATGCCAAATTAAAAGTTTTAAAGTTTACACTTATTTTGATGTGCTGACTAACATACTAAAGCAGATGTAGTACCTGATTATAATTTTAACTGTACTGTGATATTTTATTTTTACATACAGTATATTTGATTTTACATTTGCAATTAACATACATTTAATTGTCTGAAATTTGAAAACGTTACATTTGTTCTTATTCATATTATATTATTCATACTATCCAGTTTTTAAAGTATGCTGAAGTGTACTTTCATGAGATCTTTAAGATATAAGTGCACAGACCAGGATAATGACATTCACTCTCAAATATTTTCAATATTGATTTTTCTACGTGTTCGTTTTTACCTACAGGGACCTGAATAATAATAGCCAGGCAGCTATTTTAAGAACTATCTCTTTGTTTTGCACCCTCTTCTGCTGTTCTGTTCAGCTTTCCTTTCTGTTGGTCTTTCCCTTGTGACTTTTTTTAGTAATTATGACCTCTTTTTACCACTTTCTGTCTCTGTCTTTATGATGTGTCTCTATGCAGTAATCTTGCCCCCTGGTTATGATAACCATGGCAACTGTGCGATCTTCCATGGGAACCAGATGGAATGTTCAGTGGGATGGAATGTTTCAGATCTCACTGTCATTGCTGCAGATATTTGCTCAGACTTGTGTTTTTCTCAGAAGGGGGCGGGGCTAAATTTTGTACTGATGATGTCAGAGTATTGTTTGGGTAGTCTGTCTGAGCTGTTGTAGAATAGGACAGATTCTAACAAGCAATAAATATTATCCATTCTCTGTTCCTGTCCTAAATATTTGACGACGAGCAACAAGACACATTGTGGGTTATTTAGTGTTGATTTCTCATGTTGCACTACACAGGTCCATCAGATCTCATTGGCCAAAAATATAATTTTTTCCACATCATGCAACCTTTTTGCACTTTGCATCTGTTTAGAATTGCTGATTTTGACAAAAAAAAAAGTCTGCTTTGTATTACTATTCGCTAATAACTAGTTGCTTATTAGCATGCATATTTATAGCAAATTGTCTGTTTATGACTACTTATTATGCACATATTAATGCCTTATTCTGCAAGACCTTATTCTAGATCCCTAAACCCAAAACTTAACAACTACAACGACTGTCTTACTTACTATCAGTAAGCAGCAAATTAGAAGTTTATTGACGGAAAACTCTGAGTCAGTAGTGAATATGTGTTCCCTAATCTAAAGTGTTACCGTCTGTTAATTCATAGTGAATGTGAACTAGTAGTGTACTTCAGATCTTTAAAGAATATGTAACTTAAAATTGTACCTGAAGATAAAATCAAGTTCTTAAAGAGAGACACTTCGTGTTTGTTATATAACACACTTAAGTACACTTTAAAAAAGGGCACTTTGTAATCTCCAAATAAAAGTTTTTTAAATCATGTTTTAATATGTTTTATCATTCTTTACAGAAGTACTTATATTTTGATGTGGTGACTAATATACTAAATGCAATAGTTTTTCTTTTTGAATGCTGTGCTTCAGGTTCTTTAAGAGTCCTCCTTTGCAGCACTTTAAGATTCAGAAGCAAAAGAGTTTAAGAGGTTTTGACATCAAGCCTAATTCATTCTAACTACTAAATCATCTGTGTGTTTTGTTGTTAACAGCATCGAGCATCGGGCCGGGTTCTGTTCGAGACGGTCTGCTTGCATCTGAACCTTATTGAGGGTGATTACTTTGGCCTGGAGTTCCAGAGCCATCACAGAAAAATGGTGAGTCAGATTTTTTTAATACCCAAATAAAGTCACAATACATTTTTAGGACATACATTAAGGACATACATTTTTTTCTACAATTTCTCTGACCCATATAATTAAACAAGTAGATTTTTGCTGCTGTAGGAGCTCAACGATCTCAACACAAAATAGTTGTTGTGAATATGTCAGTGAGTTTATGATATTTAGTTGTGGTGGTGTGTTTGAGTAAGCTGAGGCTGTGTTGAACAAGGCCTGTTTAAAGATCTGTGTGTCAGTCAGACTCATCTCTGCTGTGTGCTCTACTCCACAGGTTTGGTTGGATTTACTAAAGCCCATTAGAAAGCAGATCACACGTAAGAGGCCTCACTGCTGTGTGTGTGTGTGTGTGTGTGTGTGTGTGTGTGTGTGTGTGTGTGTTTGTTTGTGTGTGACACATTGTTTGTAAGATTTGGTGGGTTTTTTGTATATATGTTTTTGTGTGTGTGTGCTAGTCTCTATTTTTAAACGATCTGAGTCTAACACATTCATGCTAGGCTTATATAAAGTGTGTGTGTGTCCAGGGCCCAAGCACACCGTCCTTCGGTTTGTTGTGAAATTCTTCCCCCCTGATCATTCGCTGCTGTTGGAGGAGCTGACCAGGTGAGGCCATCCCTCAGCTCATTCACTGAGGCTTTCATGTGTCTCTCACATGTGCTAATATGCCTGTTTTCTATCAGGTACTTGTTTGCGCTGCAGGTGAGGCAGGATCTGGCCAGCGGACGTCTTACGTGTAGCGATGCCAGCGCTAGTCTTTTGGTCTCTCATATCATCCAGTGTGAGTTATGCTGACTGTGACTGTGTCTGGTTAAAGTGATGCTGCTTTATCTACCCTAGTGAAAAATTAATATACTAAAATGTATTTGAAATACATCTGTTTCATGTTAAGTATACATTTACATATTTAAGTACTTAATAATAATACCCTGTAAATAGTACTTTTAGTATACTAAACTGATATACTTAAAGGGATAGTTCACCCAAAAATGAAAATTTGATGTTTATCTGCTCACCCCCAGGGCATCCAATATCTAGGTGACTTTGTTTCTTCAGTAGAACACAAACAAAGATTTTTAGCTTCAGCCGTTTCAGTCTCTCAGCTGTAAAATGCTTGGCAATGGTCACAGAATCTATTAGAGAGAAAAACATGCACAGACAAATCCAAATTAAACCCTGCGGCTTGTGACGATACATTGATGTGTAAAGACACAAAACGATCGGTCTGTACAAGAAACTGAACAGTATTTATATCATTTTTTTTTACCTCGACTCACACAATGTCTGAACTGTTAGAACTCTTGTGAACGCGCTTCACAGCAGCCTGCATCATCTTCTTCTTCATGTGGCTTTATGGCGGATCGCGGACTTATAAGTGCATTATCACCACCTATCTCTCAAATGGACCATTGACACTCCTAATTAAGATTGTAGATAGAGTGTCAATGGTCCACAGGTTGTTCCAAACCCATAAAAGCATAGTTCATCTTCGGAACACAATTTAAGATATTTTGGATGAAAACCGGGAGGCCTGTGACTGTCCCATAGACTGAAGTAAGTAACAGTGTCAAGGTCTAGAAAAGTATGAAAGACATCGTCAGAATAGTCCATCTGCCATCAGTGATTCAACCGTAACGTTATGAAGCGATGAGAATACTTTTTGTACACGAAGAAAACAAAAATAGTGACTTTATTCAACAATTTCTCTCCTCTGTGTCTCTCCATATCACTGTGTGCTTTGTATGCTCTTCTGTATCAGCCACGCCACAAGGATGCGATTTTTCTATTTGTTTTTAGGTTTTATTTTATTTGTATCAGCGCATCCTTGTGGCACAGCTGATTCATCCAGAATATCTTAAATTGTGTTCTGAAGACGAACGGAGCCTTTACGGGTTTGGAACGATATGGGGTTAAGTGAATAATGACAAAAAAATCATTTTGGGGTGAAGTTACCCTTTAATGTGTTTTAATTATGCGGAAGTAGTTCTGACATACTGAAGTATATTTGATTGTAATAAAAAGTGGAACTATTGCAAGTATAGTTCAGGTCCACTTTAAATATCTTGTATTTAAAGACCGAAATTATGCAAAGATTATACAGTCCTCATCAATAGTGATAAAACACATTTAAGGCTTAATATTAAGAAATGTCCATTGTCACTGTATTTCTAAAGAACATAGTTATCTGTTACTTAAAAAATTTATAAAGTTTGTTCCCTATTCATTAACAGTGCAATGTAGTATAACACATCAGGGCAACTAACACATATTGTAATCCAACTGGACAATCATTCAGTACAAGGTTATAAAGCCATGGACAATATTTTATATGTTAATATTTTTATACATCCTGTTCCTTCTGTATCTCTTTTTCTGTCTCTGTCTTCTATCACTGTCAAGTCATTAACTCGAATCTGTGTGTGTGTGTGTGTGTGTGTGTGTGTGTGTTTATTTAGCTGAGATTGGGGATTTTGAGGAAACTCAGTGTAGACAGCACCTACTTAACACCAACTACATCCCTGACCAGATGGCCCTGATGGACAAAATCATGGAGTTCCACCATAAACACATGTGAGTCTCCCAAACAAAACACTTTTTGATTTCCCTATTGAAAAAAAAAAACAGCATATGCTGGTAAGGTATGTTTTGAAGCATGGCAGCTGGTTTAAACTGGTCCTGAGCAGACGTGTCAAACAACCAATCACAGTTCGTTTCGTTCTGTGTCACATTTCGATGTGTGGAAATGTTGCCACAATAACAGACCGGTGTGTAAAACTCTCTGACATATTTTAACAGATTCTGTGCCGCAAACTTTAAATAATTCACACACTTTTGACAATCCATTGTTTAGTTGATCCTGATAAGCACTCGTCGTCACAGTTATAAACACGGCGGCTTTCTTCTTTCATGAGGGGGTTTGGCGCCACAGTATCTTTGTTTCCAGGCTAAACGTTAAAGAATGCGACACACACGTCTCACGGAAATCTTGTAGAATTCAACCAATCCAATGATGACTTCGACACTCGTGAAGTGTTTCCACTTTTGTGTCCCATATGCATCAGACGTTTAGCCAACGGTCCATGGGTGTGATGTCTGAGGCTGAGACTAGCTTATAACCAGCTCAGGACCAACTAAGGACCATGCTTCAAAACATACCTAACCAGCATATGCTGGAAGTCATTTTCAACAATTTGTTCATTAATTTGAGACAAAATGAACTAACCTTTAAAGTACAGTATAGCATATAGCAAAACACCAGGCAGTGTTATAACTTGTGTTTGTGTGTGTATATAAGTGGACAGACGCCAGCAGAGTCAGATTACCGGTTGCTGGAGGTGGCGTCCAGGTTGGAGATGTACGGCATCCGACTCCATCCTGCTAAAGACAGAGAGGGAACCAAACTCAGTCTGGCTGTAGCACACGGCGGCGTCCTCGTGTTTCAGGTGCATGCGATGCGATTACACACTCTCTTACACACACACAGGCATACATGAACAACAGCATGACATGAGCTGTGTTTTTCTCAGGGACACAACAGGATCAACAACTTCAACTGGTCTAAAATCCGCAAGCTGAGTTTCAAGAGAAGGAGGTTCCTTATCAAACTGAGAGCAGACCCTAGCGTGAGTTTCATGTAGTGTATTAAGCTCTAATTTATCATGTTGAATTGTAACGTGGAGTCTCTGTCTGTCTCGTCCTGTAGCAGAATATTAATCAGGATACTCTGGAGTTTTTGATGGCGAGTCGGGACTGCTGTAAAATGTTTTGGAAGGTCTGTGTGGAGTATCACGCCTTCTTCAGACTCTTTGAGGAGCCCAGACCCAAACCTAAACCGGTGCTGTTCAGCAGGGGCTCTTCCTTCAGGTTCAGGTACTGAACTGATCAAATTTTTGGTAACATTTATATGTGTGAAT
Organism: Cyprinus carpio; assembly: GCF_018340385.1. NCBI lineage: Eukaryota > Metazoa > Chordata > Actinopteri > Cypriniformes > Cyprinidae > Cyprinus > Cyprinus carpio. Next base: position 4,911,181 of record NC_056605.1, read on the forward strand.
TTGTCTGTAGGTGAAGTGTGAACCCTTAACTTAACTGTATTGCATGCACACTTTTAGTGTACTTTAAATCTAAAAGTATTTTTTCAACTGTACTTGCGGGTAATGTAATATTAATTAAATAAAAGGCAACTTAAGTGTACTTAAAGAGAGTACAATCATTATATTTGAATATTTCTCTGTCATGCTTTAAAGAAGTACACTTATTTTGAAGCACAGGTCAAGTAATTGACTTTAATTTGAACTGTAGTGTATTATTTTGCTCTTGTCAAAATGTGTAATCCAGTTGAACTGATTACCACTTCTTCTCTGCAGTGGTCGGACACAGAAGCAGGTGATAGATTATGTGAAGGAAAATGAGTTTAAAAAACTGCCCTTTGATAGGTGAGCCTGATCTGTTATTTTAATGAATGAAAAGTCAGCATTTCTGCACTGCTATCCCTTTAAGATTTAATTAGTGTAAGGCTGTGTGGTTCATTATTTGTGTGTTTGTTGTTCTGTCTTTCAGGAAACATAGTCGAGTGCAGTACAACAGCAGTCTGTCACCTCTGCGTTCTGCACAGCACCAAGTGCCAAATCAAGTTAGTGTCTTCACATATGAATGTTTTCAAGCCATTTTTAACTAAGAGAGATGTTTATAAGGAATATATTGGGTTCAGCACAACTTAAGCTCACTCTAAAGCATTTGTTGCAAAATGGTATGATGTTGAACAGCAAATATTTTAGAAATGGATGGATAAATGAAATGAAATATTAAAAGTGCATTCAGAAGTGCTAATTTAAAAAGTTATACATAAGAAATATATTCTAAAGTTGTATACATAAGAAATATATTCTAAACTGTACTCATAATTTTCTAAAAAAAAAATTTATTTTAAAGGGGTCATAAGCTGCATTTTTACTTATTTTCTACTGTTCAACTGTACAAGTCCACTTATAATGTTATCAAGATTTTTATATGAAAAAATCATATCATCATAATTTAGAGGAAATAGGCTTTTTTTCTGTATGTTTTGTCCCCTTCTCATCAGAATGCTCTTTTTAAATAGATGCAGCGGATTGTAGACACAAAAGTGATTGTGGGAAGTCATGGCCTAGTGGTTAGAGAGTTTGATTCATAACCCTAAGGTTGTGGGTTTGAGTCTCGGGCCGGCAATACCACGACTGAGGTGCCCTTGAGCAAGGCACCGAACCCCCAACTGCTTCAATCTTTCTAAAAATCCTGTGTCGAATTGTGCCTTGTTTGTAAACGAATCCGCGTAAAATGACACAGTCTGGAGCTTCATTAAAAAATAAAGTTCAATCTATCTTTCCTAACATTGGGATCAGAATGAAGGCAATACAAAGACAATTTTTCCATAACTTGACACTGCACAGCATCTTGTTGTCTTCTGAGCCATATTTATAATTTGGTTTCTGCAGAGATCTGCGTTCTCTAGTTATTTACAATACCTGTGTGAATCGGTGGGCGGGGCTTAAACGGGCAGCGCTGTAGAAGCAGGTGTTGATCTTCTTCTGTGGAGGTGGTGCTAATCCACACTATTACATCATAGAGTGGAACATTCCACAAGCTGTTGTTTTAGCAGATCAAATTCAGTAAAAGCTGACTAACGAAAAAAGTTCTGAGTCCTGAAACGTACAGGATGTTTTTATAGTACAATGACCTCTTATGTCGAAAGATCAAGGGAACTTTGATTTCTCAGCTCACGACGCCTTTAATTATGTGTGGCTCAAAGAAAAGCCTCACACTCATTGACCATTGCCTTAGTAGATAGTAGCCTAGTGTAGTTTCAAAAATTAGCCAATGGAACAGAGCTATTATCATGATTTACCATCAGAGACAATAGGAGAAGTAGCTGTATGGCTGAGGAAGCAGAAAATGTCTGAAGCCAGAAAACAATCATAAACATCAGCGTGCTATAAAAAAAGGTGGAAACATTTGACTGCTTCTTTTTTGTTCAGACAAATAATTACTGTGTAATCCACTTTCTAAAACTCACTAGTATTAGTGTAATTTATGGCCATGCTGATCCATGCAACAGATGACAGTGAAGCATCTTAACACCATAAAGTACACAAAGAGCAGCAACACTAACACTAACAACTTAATGCACCATTAAATTAGTATAATTTGTTAAATGATTAAAAAAATTAATGACTGAATCAATGGACTGGGTCCTAGAGGAGCCTAGTGTTCTTTGGCTGAAGGGCCTGGCATCCTGAAGCTTTGGAGGCTGCAGGGCAATGATCCCAGTGTTCCAGTTTATAATCCAGCCCTGGCAAGAATAGCAGAAACGGTTATGATGTAACTATCTGCAATCTACTATTCACACAGAGCAAATTCCATCCTTAACCAACATGCTGGCATTACCAGAGGTTCATCCACATAGATAAGTAGTTCCGCCCTAAAAAAAGGACAATTAAAAATTATGTCAAAAATTATTAGGATATTAAGTAAAGATCATGTTCCATGAAGATGTTTAGTAATATGCATTGCTAAGGACTTCATTTGGATAACTTTAAAGGCAATTTTCTCAATATTTTTTATTTTATTTTATTTATTTGCACCCTCAGATTCCAGATTTTCAAATAGTTTTATCTGAGCCAAATATTGTCCTATCCTAACAAACCATACACCAATGGAAAGCTTATTTATTTAAAAATGTACCCTTATGACTGGTTTTATGGTCCAGGGTTGCATTTCTGCTTCTACACCCTCTGGAATGCTGGCCCCTAGACTTCCTTTATAATTGCACTGCTGTTCATGACAAGTTGATTAATTTCAGTGATTGGTAGCCCATGACTCATGTAGAACCCAGAATACTCTGGAACCTGTAATGTGCAGGTAATGATGAAAGAGTAATTTCCTTCTCTCTTCCTCCCTCAGGCTGTCAAGCAGAGCTGGGAGGGCTCATTTTTAGTAAGCTCAGAAGATTCTGCGATAATAAGACCATGTGGAAACTCCTCTCCATCGACTCAGCGCAATGGATGCAGCGACCAAACGTACCCCAGTCAGGAGGACAGCAGAAGCCCGGCAGCCAAGCAGCAGCCCGTCGATCGAGCAGGTCTGGCGTCCCGTGCAGCTAAAGGCAGCAGCTCATCCATCCCGTACATTGACTGCAGTGATGCAGAGTTTAGCGAACAGGAAGTCAGAGGTCGGGTCAGCAGGTCACACTCGCACACACGCGATGGCAACAGCGACAGCGCTTATGGCACCGGGTTTGGTTTGCCCCGGTCACACCAGCAGGACAGATACTTGGGCAAGTTCATGCAGAGAGAGTCTCCGCCTCTTTCCCCTGTAAGCCAAGCCACAAGCCCCGCCCACAGCTACCCAAGCCCTTCCTCTCCAAATCAAAGTGCTAACATTTTCGTGTCGCCATTTTTTGGAGGCAGGGTACGTGGGCCGCTTCATAGCACACTATTGGAAGAGATGGCCGCAAAAAGCTCCTTAAACCACCACACAGGCACCCGAAGCCTGACCTCTAGCCCCGCCCCCTCCTCAATTCACAGGACCAGCTCACTAAGCTACGCTCAGTATAATGGACACACCGGGCGGAGCTTTAATTCAAAAGCAAAACGGGAGGAAAGAGGGGGACTATTTAGTAGCTGCTCCCCAATTATGAATCGTTCAGCAAACAAGTCCCAGAACACCGTTAGCCAGTTAGAAAGAAACATGCGCGTCTCGAATCAGCCACAGCCTCCCGTTCTCTCCCGTGCCGAGAGAATGGCCATGTTGGAGCGCCGAATGCTGGCCAACGGGCTCACGCCTCCCGGCAAGGCCAATCTCAAGCCAAGCTCCCCGCACCGGCGCTTCGGGGCTGTGCAGATGATTGACGGCTCCACCAGTAGTGGAACAGACACTAGCGACTCAGAAGAGGCGGAGTCTACTGGCTCCTGCAGCCAATCACTGGGGTTCGAAAACCAAGCCGCCCGTAGTTCGTCCCGCCTCCCCAGAAATAAGTACTCATTCGAAAGCTTGCAGCTAGATGAGCTCGACGATGAAGGAGGGTGTGTGAACCTCAGTGATGAGGAAGGGATGCAAGTGTTTAGCTGCTAGCATGCTAGTGTGAAAACCTCATTGCGGTGTGCTTCTCGGCAATGCCACACTGAGTTTTCTTTTCCTATAACCTGAGATGGCCTTAGCTGTGTTACAAGGCGGATATCCCTCCCTTTCTCGAGGCAAAACTCTATAGTTTTGCAATAAGTGGTTTTATCCAGCCTCTGGATTGACTTTTGCGGTGCCAAGTTCTGCACAGAACGCTAATTACTTGCAGTTCTGATGCTGCAATAATCTGGAATACTTCAGGAATTCAGAGTGATGTTGTCACTCCCTGGAGTAAATTTAAGATCTCTGAGTAGGAAACATGCGAGGGGCCATAACAGGTAGATGTGAACGGGATTTTGCCAAGTAAGATGTGTTCCTGGATACTAGTTGACCCATCAGATGTTTGAGTTAGGGTTAGAATTAGTCTTAGAGTTGAATCTGGGGCTCCTACAGCAACTCATCGTTTCGCTCTATTTTTTAAAGGTTGTTAAGACTTTTTTGGGGCCTTCATGCCTCTCCTTTATGAGGAACAGTCTACATAAACCATTACTTTTAGACTTTTTAATAACTGTAGGAAATTGAACATTTAATCCTACTGTACAGTTGAAATATGGTACTTTTAGAACAAGGCTGGGCAACTCTGGCCCTCAAGGTCCACTGTCCTGCAGAGTTTAGCTCCAACACTACATGTAGCTTTCTAGTAATCCTGAAGACCTTGATCGCCTAGATCAGGTGTGTTTGATTAAGGCTGCATCTAAACTCTGCAGGTAAGTGGATCTCAGGGGCCAGAGCTGCCCACCCCTGTCTTTGAAGCATGTGTAGCAATCTTAGCACTGAGCAGCTCTCAGTATAGTGTAGAGCACAGGAAGCCAGCCCTGTTCCTAGAGGACTAGCTTCCTGCAGACTTCAATTCCAACACACCTGCCTGTTAGTTTTAAAGGATTAGTTCACTTCCAGAATAAGAATATCCTGATAATTTACACACCACCACGTCATGATGTTCATGTGTTTCTTTCTTCAGTCGAAAAGAAATTAAGGTTTTAGGAGAAAACTTTCAAGGATTTTTCTCCATATAGTGGACTTCAGTGGTGGCCAAGATCCAAATTGCAGTTTCAGTGCAGCTACAAAGGTCTCAACATGATCCCAGCTGAGGAATAAGAGTCTGGCAATCAAGCAATCTAGATAAAGAATCTAGCAAAACGATTGGTCATTTAAAAAAAAAAAAAAAAAAAATATATATATATATATATATATATATATATATATATATATATATATATATATATATATATATGTATACATACAGTATATATACTTTTTGACTACAAATGCTCATCTTGCACTAGCTCTGCAATGTGAGTCCATGACTTCAAGCATTACACTGGAAACAAGATTTGGCTTTCCTCGCACGTTCAATTTGTAAACATCATTTATGATTAAAAAGTATATGTATATATATATATATATTTTATAAAATCCAACAGATCGTTTCGCTACATAAGACCCTTATTCCTTGGCTGGGATTGTGTTTATTTGATTGGGGTTGGAGCTGAATTCTGCAGGATGGTATCTCTCCAGGAGCAGAGCTGGCTTCCTCTGGTAGAACTTCATCTTCATTAATATCCTTAATCATCAGTTTGCCATTTGTACATTTGTGCTGGCGCTCGCAGCTGCTTCTTCATAGAATCATTTAAAGAACAGTGCGATTTTTAAAGATTTACTCATGCTGAGCTTTGGCTAAAGATCTTCAAACCATGGTCTTCATTGTGTGGCTTTTTTCTCCTTCTGGCTGAGCCTCTGTTTACTATGAGAAATGAGCAGATTCAGAGACTGGACATTTTTAACGGTATCCTAAAATCCTGCATGATTTTTTATTAGCTAGATTTGAATGTAAGCATATTGAATATAAGGGGTTTTGTCCTATTGTGTCAGAATTGTGATGAATGTATTTGTCAGTAAGAGATTTCAGTTTATGAAGTGAGGATCCTGTCATTGTATACTCACCTTCATGTCATTTCAAATCTGTTTGACTTTTTCGTCCTTCCATGGAACACAAAAGAAAACATTCTTAAGAAATGACAGAAGTGTGCAGGTTATTGGTCTCCGTGGGTTTGGAATGACACGAGGGTGAGTAGGTAATGACAGAACTGTCTCTTTAAACTATATGATGGTTCAGTCTATAGAGAGAAAGTGTCACAGCATTTGTGTCTGCGTCTCACTGTGTTTCACTCTCTCCCTCCCTGAGCACCTCTACCTTACCTTGCACATGGGTTTACCTGTTATCCTTCAGCAGGGATTGGAAAGGGCATTTCAATTAGGGTTTTTGACATTTTAATAAAAACTGCATAACTGTTGTAGTATTTTCCCAGAAGAAAAAAAAATCAATGGAAATGTGATAATGCCATCTAGCACATGTTTCTAATCCCTGCCTGATTTCTCACTCAGCTTTGATGTCACTGCACTATTGGCTGATATTCACTATTGTTTTGTACCTTTTCTTTTTTTCTTCTGAAACCGCTTGAGCTTGTCATTCTTGTCATTTATGATCAATAAATGCTTGTTATGTTTTCTGCTGGCATTTAAAATGGAATGAATGAATTTGTAACTAATGGTGTTTTTAAATGCTGGGCTGCATGCTCTCCCTTCATATGGCTGTTCTGTTCTGTTTCAATGAAAGCTGAAAGGCAGTGCATTCTGGGATATTTTCATACACGAAAATTTGAATATCCTTATGAATGTCTGTGACATGACTGATCTTCTTTTGTTTGTTCACACAATGATCAAATTATACACCAGGATTGTTTAGGCATAAAAAATGATGCCACTTACTGTTCATTTGTGTGAATGACATGCTGATGATCTTTTTCACACCTTGGCTGTGTTCAGAATGGAATTCTAGCATACTGTTTGCTGCCCAATACACACGGTATACTTCATGCACGTTTTTAAATAATAAGTATTTGAAGAATGAACTATGCAACAAACATTTCAAGTAGCAGTTAGCTATACTGTTGAAACTCACCCTAACAACAATGCACATTTAAGTAGCCTATTATTTAGAAAATTAAACTGCAACATGTTATTGTTTATCTTTTTTAGTCTGATCAAACAATCAGAACGTCCAGTTCTTTTATCACATTGGGAATTTATATCCCGCAAAGTACATACTGCATGTAACCAAACTACATAGACTGCACAGCAAGTACAGTAGTATGGTAGTTGCTATTCTGAACATAGTCGTTCCCTCTCTTCCTCTGTCTCTCTCCTTCAGCACTGTTCAAGCTTAATCTCTGTTCTGATGTTCCCTGCCTGTTCCTTCTCAATGACTTTGGTTCTGCTGCTCTTTATGAACCACATAGACTTTTTAACAATGTATTTTGTGCATTAGTGTCAATAAAGTTACAGTTGGCCTTTGAAGACTCAGGAATTGTTTTTTTAAAGCTTATAATGCTCATATTTTTCATGATCCAACCCTCCTTCCCTTTCAATCCTACCAACACCCCCACCCCCCTCCCTGCTGTCTATGGCTGCACAGCGCATGTCTCGCTATCCGTCCTCACATGTATGTATATAAAGTGCCGTATACATGCATTAGTTCACGTTGTATGTGCAGTATGTATGTATGGCGTAGTGTGAATTGTTTATATTGTTTGTACATGGAGGAGTTTGTGCTGTAAATACACTACCATTTACAAGATTGGACATGTTCCGTATTATTACAGGTTTCCACTTTTTCAAGTTTGAGCTTCTTATCCAGCTAGCACTCAACTTACTAACTTTAAACTGTATAAACTGCCGGCGACTTGTTGATGCTTTTCTTTCACTTTCTGCCCCTAATTGTGCATTTTAAAATGTATACTTTTAAAATCTAAAAGTATATTTTGAAAAAAAAAGGACTTGCAGATAGATAATGTAAAATTAATAAAGTAAGATGGCTCTTAAGTGTACTTAAAGAGAGTAAACTTTCCTAACTTTGCCTCTTAACACACTTAAGTACACTTTTTAAAAGTACAGAATGTCAAATTAAATTAAAAGTTTTACTTTGAAGTAAAACAGTTAAGTTTACATTTTAAATCATGTTTTACTAATTTAATGAAGTACACTTAATTTGATGTGTTGACTTATATACTAAAGCACACGTGAAGCACTTGATTATAATTTTAACTGATATTACATTTAAAGTTAATATATTTTAAATGTCCTGAATTGCAACTTTATCATTACAAATACTTTTAATTACATGATATACAAGTTAGAAATAGAAATAACATAAGTATATTCAAGTTGACTATAAATGCATGTCGGTGCGTTCACTTTAACCATATTTCAAAGACAACAGAATGGAAGTAATTATGAAATTACATATTAAGATGTACTTAAGTGAAAAAAAGTGAAGTTTATCTGTTTGTATTATGTAAATTTAAACTATGATACATTTTCTTTTAATCGTAGTTAAAATGTTTCTGAAAACATTGCAGTGAATTTGCACTTTAATATATTAGTTCCATACTAAGTACTCTTTTTAAAAGTATGCTGAAGTGTACTTCCTTTTTCACAACTTGTCTATTTCAGTTTAAAAGCTTTCGGATCAGGAGAAACTTGTTCACAGCTTTGACTGGTAGTGTATTCTGTAAGTCATTAAGACTGCTTTGTGTTGTTATCTGTGTCGGGCTGCACTCACACCGGCTTCATTTATCATGACTGCACTACTCTGAGGAAACACATGAGGTGGATTTGGGCAAGTACTGAGAAAAACCTCCTGTAGGTGTAGAGATTTGTGGGAAGTGCACTAGACTAGAGGAACAATGAACATAGACGTGCATATTTAGTATTTATCATTTATTTATGTGTTTGTTTGTTTATTTTACCCATTTAGACACAAGAACTGTTACTGCCGTACCAATAGTACAATGGCAATACCATGGTACAGCAACTTTGATAAATATCTCGGTGTTGTACAGTATGATATGATTACTGTACTATGGTATTCACATGGTACTTCCAAAAATAGAATGCTACTCCCATGGTTTATATTCAAATGAACTACTTTTTTTGGGCATTTTTGCATGCTAAAATAAGTGAAAGTGAAGTCTAGATGCACACATCACATATCAGAACAATAAATATAAAAGGAATCTGCCTCAGACCTGTGCTAATGATCTTCATCTGTGCCTTTCTGTCATTCTCAGAGGTGACGTGTGCTTTAGTTAACGGTCACGCTGAAGATTGTAGAGGAGCGACGCCGTCTCCTCTCATCTCACCCATGCTGAATGACACTGGTGCCATACGCACTGATGATGAGGAGGACAACAGGAGGAAGGTGAGACCTGTGGTTGACTGTACTGTCAATAGTTCCCAAAAGCATTAGGAATTGTTGCATGGTACCATAGCAGCCCAACGTCGAGAATCAGAAATGTTTCTTGATCAGCAAATCAGCATTTTAGAATGATTTCTGAAGGATCATGTGACACTGAAGAAGGCTGAAAATACAGCTTTGCAACAAAGGAATAAATTACATTTTAAAGTATATTAAAATTACATTAGCATACATGCATTTAAATTACATTTCAAATTATTATCAGTGTGGCTTTATTGTGTTTATATGTATAATAAACCATCTCTCTTATGCAACTGTAGTATACATGTTTAACTCTTTCCCTGCCAGGGTTTTTGAAAAAAAGTTACCAGCCACCGCCAGCGTTTTTGCTGATTTTCACTAAAATTGTATGGCCCCCAGAATATTATGTTGTATGACTATCTGAACATGAAATACATCAAAATAAATATCAGACCCTCTACTTTCAAAAAAATTAATAAAAATAAAAATCTTCAAGCATTGTTTTTTTTTTTTTTTTTTTTTTTATCAACACTTGAATGTATGTCTTTTTTATAAAAAAAGCAACATTTTGACTAAAACGCTGAGAAAATCAAATTTTTATCAAATACATCTGGATCATATTCAGTAATATTATCAAAACAAAGATGCAGAAGATGGCTTCCCTCAGTACTCCCAAAGCTTGCACAGGCCTTTACCACTTCACTCTGTAACATTAGGCAGTTTTCATTTACATGCGGTTAATGTTGATGATGGCATTATTTTTCATATGCATATGCTTACATATGAGATTGCTCGTTTCTGTGTCTTCCTGGTCTGTGTTTTTGATCTGCACTTTACTCACTCGGGAGATTCGTAAAAGCGCCCCCTAGTGTATACCAGCGAGAACGCGGAAACCCAGAAAATTCTGTGTTTGGCAGGGAAAGAGTTAATGTCAGTTTGTACTGATGACTTGTATTGTATTGCGTGTGTTTGTGCAGAACTGTCCCACTGATAATGCGTACTGCATTGCTAAAGAGCTGCTGTGTACTGAGAGGACATACCTGAAGGACCTGGAGCTGATCACAGTGGTAAATGATGGACAGACTCTTCATCACATCTGCACACACACACACACACACACACACACACACACACACACATTCCTGTCTAGCCACAGTAAGTGGATTTCTATTCAACTCTATAGAGCTCAAGTTTCCTGTTTCAGCCCACAAAACACACAGTGCAGTCATCAGAGACTGTGGTTCAGGTTTAGAGGATGTGTGAATGTGTGTGTGTGTGAGAGAGAGAGGACAGAAATGGGGCTATGTTTACAGACCTGAGGGCAATGTGGCTTTTGTAGGACTCTAGCACAGTTTAACACTGTAGTATATCAGCAGAGGCGTTCTGCTTACTTTTTCAGCTACACACCTAACATGAACCACACACTCAGTCCAGTGATGAGTACAAAATCTAATCTCATGTTAGGCTAGATTATTATACATTGAATTAATATTATCAGTTAGTTTAATTAGAATTGTGTAAGTCAATATTGTGTCCAGAATTATAGACTGCACACTCAGTATGGTACTTTTTTTTAAAGTAAGAGTTTTGAAATATTTTTTAAAAGAAGTCTCTTCTGCTCACCAAGGTTGCATTTATTTGATCAAAAATACAGTAAAAACAGTAATATTGTGAAGTATTATTACACTTTAAAATAATTGTGTTCTATTTTAATATGTAATTGTAATGTAAAATGTCATTTATTCCTGTGATGCAAAGCTGAATTACTCCAGTCTTTTGTCACATGATCCTTCAGAAAAATATAATGATTTGCTGCTCAAGAAATATTTATTGTTATTATCAGTGTTGAAAACAGTTATGCTGCTTCATATTATAGTATTTCATAACATAACATACATGTCATGTTACAGAAAGAACAGCATTTATCTGAAATTGAAATTTTTAGTTTAGTTTCTACTGTCACTTTTGATCAGTTTAATGCATCCTGGCATTAAAAGTATGATTTTTTTTTCCCCAAACCTTTGAAAGGTGGTATACTGTATATACATATACTGTGTCATGAACTAAACTCAACAAAACTGCACACTTATTAAAATGTTCATAATAGTAATAGTTACTCAGTGCACATAGAAGGTATAGGTTTTGTAACATTATTGATGTGTGTGTGTGTGTGTGTGTGTGTGTGTGTGTGTGTGTGTGTGTGTGTGTGTGTGTGTGTGTGTGTGTGTGTTAGTCGTTTCAGGGAGTGTTGGATAAAGAGGATTGTGTTCCTGAGGCTCTGAAGACACTGCTGAGTTCCACCTATGAGCCGCTACATTCCCACCACACACACTTCCTCCAGGAGCTTGAGGAGAGACTGTCACTGTGGTGAGTAACACACACACACACACACACACACACACGCACACAGACACACACACACACACACACACACACACACACACACACACACACACACACACACACACAGATCGATCAGGTTTCAGTCTGGACAGTAAGCTGAGTTTGAGTGATGGTTTCAGCCGTGGCATTGACAGCTCTCAGTATCATTGTCAGGGTCATTCGAGCGTTTGAGAGACTGAAGCTTGTGTTAGTGTTCACATGAGTGTGTGTTTTTAGGATAAACTGTATTTGTAGTCAATGGTCAGGAGTATGAAGGCTGAATCTTATCCTGCACCTCAATCTGCATATTATCTGTTGTAAATAGCTGCGATTGCAATTAGAAAAGTGTCCCAGATCGTAATAAGGTGAAAATAGTAAGTCCAGTTTGTGACAATTCAATTTCATAGAAAAAAAAAAAAACAGAATTATGAACTGTAATAAATGAATCTGTATCTATGGTAGGGACCCTTTTGACAGACTGATGGCACATTTAAAGACACTGTAAACACTGTAAATCTTAATATAATATTATATATTATGTATTATTTCTTTATTTAATGTACATTATAAAACTATATTTTGTGTTTTATTATCCTAGATAAAAAAAAATAATGATAATAATAATATTTTTTCTTCAGATCAGTATTATTTTAGCATTATTGATTTGCTATTATATATTTAATTTAATAGTTTAAATTAGATTTTATTTTATAATTTTGACTTTCACTTTAATTGCAAAGTTTTTGTAATTTTGTTGTTTTTGTAATTTTTATTAATTGTTTTGTCTATATATTATTCATTCATTGTAGATATTAGTTTTATTTTATTTAAGTGCTTAAACAAATTAAAAATGAGAAATGTTGCCTTGTCAACTAGCTGAAATAAAATATGTTTAAAACTGTTTTTTTTATTTCTGTTAACATTTATTTTGTTTCAGGTTATCGAGATGTTTTATGGGTTTAGTTTTTGCTGTTGGAACAAATGGGATGCAAAATTAGGTTACAATTTATATTATGGTGTCCTTGTTACAGTGTAATTATTCAGTTAAGTACTGAGTAATTTAATTAACAACATACTTACACTTAGGGTTTGGTTTGGGGTTAGTTGCTTGTAATTATGCATAATTTACTGTCATTACTATAGTAAGTACACGTAAGGTGTAACAAGAACACTGTAAAATAAAGTGTTCCCAGAACTGATATGTGCTACTGTATGGTCTCCTTTTCTCCTCAGATGTTTACTGTCCCCTGTCCTGTAGAGTCTAACACCAACTCTATTCAAACAGAGCTCAACAAGCTAGCAATCAACTCTGAGAACCAGATCTGAGAAACTGCTTTAGTGAATAATGTAATTAGTTATGCAAATTAGTGGCAGCCTTTCAGCTCTACTCAGAAAACATCATTAGTCTGGAGTCTATTATGATCGCCGCCTGCTGGTCAAACCACACCATTACTCAGGAACTAATGATTAAAATAAGTTGAAGGTGTAGTTTATCACCCAAAAATAATAATTCTAATAATAATTTGCAATGTGTTTTAGGGAAGGCCCATGCAGTACGGAGGTTAAAGGAGAAATGCAGCGTATAGGAGACCTACTGCTGAAGAGCGCACAGGAGCTGAAGGTGATTCTGTGTGTGTGTGTGTGTGTGTGTGTGGTAGATGGTTTGTTTTCGGTCATGTTATAGACAGTACTGTGTGTTTTTGATCCTCCAGGCTCTCTCAGGGCAGCTGCAGATGATCTCAGAGTGTGTGTTTGCGCTGGAGAGAGCGTGTGTCGCGTCCCGCAGGCTGGAGTGTGTGTGCCGTGAGTTTGAGCTGCAGAAGGTGTGTTACATTCCTCTGAACGTCTTTCTGCTGAGTCCTCTCCATCGCCTGCTGCACTACAGACAGATACTAGACAGACTCTGCAAACACTACCCGCCGACACACACCGACTACAGCGACTGCAGAGGTGAGTGTAACAGTGTCTGTGCTAATGTTTTGAAGAAATGTTCCCTGAAGACAGCTATATCTGAACACAACTTAATTTTTGGGGATGTCTTCAAAAGAAAATAAAAATGCTTCATAAAGGTATTAAGACCAAAAGTTGTATTTTAGGGCTAAATTATAGGAATTAAAGATCTGTAAAAATAAATGGGAAGTCCCTGTTTAGATAAAGAGGAGCTAAAATGTTTTCTGTGTTTCTTCATAATTTTGACCTACATTGATGTCAAATAAAAAAAGTGCAATTAAATAATAATGCAATACTTTCAGTAATTTATTAAATGACAAAACTGACAATAATCAAATAAAATAAAAAGATCAAAATAAACATAAAAATACACTTTAATTAAAGGTGTGTATATGTTATATTATATTATACTGCATAAAAAAAACAAATAATCCCATCCAAAATAAGAGTTTCTGTTAACATAATAAATGTATATGAACTGTTTATTTATTATGTATATATAAAGACACACACATGCAGTATATATTTTGAAAATATTTCCATATATACATTTATATATTCATATTATTATATTTTATATAACATATTTTTCTTAAATATACACATGCATGTGTTTATATTTATATATACGTAATAAATATACACAGTACACACTCATATATTATATAAACAAAAACTCTTTTTTTGGATGTGATTAATTTATATATATATATATATATTATATATATATATATATATATATATATATATTATACAGGCAAATAGAAAGTTTACAGAATTTATTTAAAATGGAAATATGTTTTTAAAACGATATATGTCTTTGCTCTCACTTTTGTTCTATTTAATGAATCTTTGCTGATTAAAAGTATTTATTTCATTCAAAATAATAATACTGAAAAAATCTCACTGACCCCAGACGTTTTAATAGTAATGTGTATCTGTGTGTATGTACATGTGTTTGTGTGTGTTGTAGCTGCTTTGGACGATGTGTGTGAATTGGAGGCTGCTCTTCGTCCTGGTCTGGAACAGATTGAGAACTATCAGAAACTCCTGGAGCTTCAGAAGGATTTGATTGGTGTTGAGCATCTGGCCGTGGCTGGACGTCAGCTCATCAGACTGGGCTGCCTCAGCAAACTCTCTGGGAAAGGCCTTCAGCAGCGCATGTTCTTCCTGGTGAGATTTCAGCACACACATCTATGCTTCATATAATAGAGGGACCTATTGTTCTTAAAGGATAGATCGAATTACAATCATGTCATCATTTTCTGTACTCCCCCTCATGTTGTTCCAAACCTGTATGAGTGTCCTTCTTCAGTTGAGATCAAAAGAAGATATTTTGAAGAATGTTGGTAACCAATCAGTTGACTTCCATAGTATTGTTTTCTGTATTATGGAAGTCAAAGGTTACCAGCAACTGTTTGGTTACCAACATTCTTCAAAATATCTTCTCTTAAAGAATGTTTGTAATTCTGAAAATTCTAATAACTATATAACTACCCCAAGGCCTAATACTAAACTCTCTCCATATTTTTGAACAGATTTCTGATGAACTCTTTCTTTCTTTCTTTATGTGGAGCCAGTTCAATGACGTTCTGTTGTACAGCACTCGAGGGATAACATCAGCCAATCAGTTTACAGTGCACAGACAACTTCCTCTGCACGGCATGACAGTAAGAAAACTCATCAACCTTTGTATAAAATACAGATGTTATTGTTTGGCATGAGAATCCACCCATGAGAAATGTGTGTGTGTGTGTGTGTGTGTGTGTGTGTGTGTGTGTGTGTGTGTGTGTGTGTGTGTGTGTGTGTGTGTGTGTGTGTGTGTGTGTGTGTGTGTGTGTGTTCAGATCCGGGAGAGTGAGGATGAGTGGGGCGTCCCGCACTCCTTCACACTGATGGTACAGCAGCAGTCACTGGTGGTCGCCGCATGGTAATCATTCGCAATATCTGTGTGTCAAGTACAGCTTTTTCAGAGGATGCAAGAGTGTTAGAGGTGCAAATATGATGGATGCTTTTCAAAAACATTCAGATCTCTTGTCTCTTGCAGTTCAGAGTCAGAAATGGAGAAGTGGATGGAGGATTTGAAGATGGCGGTTGACATGGCTGAAGAGTGTAATGGACTGACCGCTGACCTGCTGTCTACTAGCAAGGATGTCAGTAAGTGACACATGATCAAAATACAGTTACCATAGCATTAAAATAGACCCTGTCTGCTTTCTTAGTACATCTTTATCAAAATATAATATTTCACTCCACCTCTAAAATGACTTTCCTTTTTGGCAATTTGTCATAATCCAATTAATTTTCATAGTGTAAAATTAAGTCTTGCCCTGCATTTTTTTGCTTAAAGGTTAAATATCAAATTTGGCTTTGAAATAAGTCACATTATAAAAGTAAAATGAGTTGCTGTTTCATGAATCTATATTTTTTTTTTGATATGTATTGTCAAATTTTAGAAGTACATTTTATCATATTTTAAAAAAAGAGTACTTCTTGTGACAATAATGTACTTAAAAGAATATACTTAAAGGGATAGTTCACCCCAAAATAAAATTCTGTCATGAATTACTCACCCTTGTGTGGTTCCAAACCCGTTAGACCTTTGTTCATCTTCAGAACACAAATTAAGATATTTTTGATTGAATCTGAGAGCTCTCTGACCCTCCATAGACAGCAATGCAACTGTAATGTTCCCAGGTCCAGAAACATAGCAAGGATCATCGCTAAAACATTCCATGTTACTTCAGTGGCTCAACTTCAGTTTTGTGAAGCTACGAGAATACTTTTGTGCACAAAGAAAACAAAACAAAAAAGACTTTATTCAACAATTCTTCCCCGACAAGTCATTTTGGAGATTATCACAATACATACGCACGCTTTCACCCAAGCGTGATGAAAGCGTGAATGATTACATTCTGGGTACTCTCCAAAGTGGAAGACATAACTCAGGGGAGAAGAATTCTGAGTACATGATTATTTTGATATAATATTTTGTTTTTTTAGATTTGTTAAAATGAAGGTTAGCCACTGATGTCACATGGACTGTTTTAGCGATGTCCTTAGTACATTTCTGGACAGTTGCATTGCTGTCTATGGAGGGTCAGGGTCAGAGAGGGAGTATTTAGTAGCATATTTTAGCACAATTACGTGTCTCAATATACAGTGAATGTTTTTCCCAGAATCCTCAGGGGCGTCTGAAGTGGTGGAGTCAGAGGATGATCTTTGTGGATCTCGGACATCTTTGCCTCGCAATGGCAACAATTCAGGAAACACTCTTAACCGCGGGAACACGACAGCCCACGTGTGCTGGCATCGCAACACCAGTGTCTCCATGCTGGACTTCAGCATCGCCATAGAGGTACCAGTCCTCCGTCTGCTCATCTCTGTGTTTGAGTATTAGAATGCTGTAACACAGTTTGGTTCGTCATCTTGACTTTGTCTGACAGAACCAGCTCTCAGGAAATCTGCTCCGAAAGTTTAAAAACAGCAACGGCTGGCAGAAACTCTGGGTGGTTTTCACCAACTTCACCTTGTTCTTCTACAAAACACACGAGGTAACGCTAACAGACACACACTGTGATATCCTCTGTGAATGTGTGGGATGTGTGTGGAGTGTTCTCTGTTGACTGTTCTCTCTGTAAGATGAGTATCCGCTGGCCAGTCTGCCGTTGTTGGGTTACTCAGTAACACATGCCGGCGAGTCGGAAAACATCCATAAAGATCACGTCTTCAAACTGCATTTCAAGTCTCATATCTACTACTTCAGGACGGAGAGTGAATACTTTTTCGAAAGGTAGAGCAAAACTCATTATTCTTCCAAGAGACATAGTAAACCTTGCAAACTACACTGAAAAAACATACTCTCAAATACTTAAAGCCAGTTTTTTTCTTCCAAATTATATGTAAATTCTAAATTATATTTAATATATTTATATAAACAATTTGATTGAAATAATTGTTTTCCACCGAAAGACGATAATATTCATACAAAGTAAAAGATTATTTATTATAAAGGCCATTTTTAATCTATATATTTTTTTCAGAAGCAAGCCAAAATGTAAATTATGTAGGTCAATATACCACCATAAACCATCACCATAAACAAAAGCTAAATTAGCTATAATATGTAAAGTAGCAGTGGCTTGATCAAAAGAAAGATTCATTTTGAATCAGTTTGTGAATTCGGTCTGGTTTTCTATGTCGAGAGTATATTTAGATGAAAAGCTATAAAAAATAGATGTTTAAAATCATTAATCATTAAACTCATTCATTTAAAAAGCAGTGTATTTAGTATATAAATATTTAAATATCTGTTGTCTACTTACATGATGTTCTTTATGCTAATTTAAAAAGAACACTGTATATAAACTGCTTTTTTATTTTTGATTGTATTTATTTGTGCTCTTACAGTGGTGTTTGTATTTGTGTCTAAAGGTTTTTCACCTGCTTGACTAAATGACTGGCTGATTGTTATGATGTGACAATTAATGTTATAAAGTGTTGTAGTATAGTAAGATTTTGATGTCTGTGTAGATGGATGACGGTGATCAGAAGTGCTACAGTCTCTGCCAGCAGAACCCGCTATCTGAACCGGACAGAACCGGACTGAACCTGCCATGTGAACCAGGCTGAACCCCACAGAAACTGCCATCTGACCTGGACAGAAAAAAACACAAACCAACAGACCCATGCAGGCATATAGGGAGCAGCCATCTCCGTGTGTGTGCTTTTATGACAACGTCACTTTTTTTGTGACTGACTTTTTTTTAATAGCATTGTTTCATAGAATGACATTAAAGGGGAATGTCGCCATTTCACTTCTGAGCCTTTTAGTAGCCTTTCAAATATCAGCCTCAGGCAAGTTTTTATTTTTATTTTTTCCTATTATTTGTATTTTTGCTAAATTAACAGACAGAATAAAATGGCCTCAAATATTGAAAGGTGCTACTGTGTGTTCACAGGATGTGTTAGTGTTGGGTGTGAATAGGACATAAGGTTAACTGAGGTTTGTTATAAGGCCTATTTATAGCATGTGTTGACATACTAAAGTCTTTATCTTGAGAAACTAAAAGGAAAAGTGTTAATAAAGGCTCAGAGATGAAAAGAGGTGGAATTCCCCTTTAACCTCATGGCATTGCCCATAAACACACAGGTGCTTTTTAATGTTTGCGTTTTGTCTTCTAGTGTAAAAAAAAAAACATGAAAAAGCATTTCCTGCATTTTTTAACTGGGCTTTTACAGAATCTCATTTTGTATATGATATTTAATTGTAAGTGTAAGCCGTAAGTGTCACTTGTTGCCTTTAAAAGGAGGCAGATCCATTTCAGTGCCATGGTTTTTATAGTACAGATTTCTATGTTCTAGACTTTGTTTCTATCAGCTGAAACCATGTTGGGTGCCAGAAGCCAATGTGCCAAAATCATGGTGGGTATTTCTGTTTGTTTCCATTTGGGACTGAATAATGTAAAAGCATTATTTATAAAATACATTTCGTCAAACGAAACTTATATTTAGAGTTCAAGTGCCATTAAGAGCATAACACACAAAAGGTAGCCTAATTTACGCCATGTTTGTTTCCATCACTATGTAAGATTTGATAAATGAAGAAAGGATATTTTGTTATTCAAGGCTGTAAGAAGATTGACACCCCTCACTGTCATTTTAGAATTTTTTTTTTTTTACCAAACTAAGAAACATTCACTCATAGGCAGCACCGTATAAACCACAACTGCATTGTACAGGTTAGTTTAGTCCACAGAAGAGGTGAAGCTTTAAATGTGCAGAGAAACATGATGTTTTAGTTTCATACGGCCCAAACACGTATAAAAAGGAATGGAAAAAGACAAAGAGAGAGAGTTTATTGGAAATGAAAGCAATAAAACCTCATTCCAGAGAGCGACTGACTTCTGTGGTCTTTCTGCATTACACTGGTCAGCAGAGGGCGACACTATCAGTGTGAGGCCATTAACCAACAGAAAATCAAGAATTCAACATTTTATCATATATAGGCCTATACACATATATATACAATAATATATGATATTTTAGTGTTTATGGGTGATTCTGTTTGGTTATCATGGAAGTGAGAGGGAATCATTTCTGCCGCCAGAGTAGCAGAAAGACTTGTTGGAGTTTTGAAAATTAATGAATGAATGAACTAATGAATGAATTAATGTATTTAAAATATTTAAAAAAGCTTAATAAGAATAATAATAATCAAGAATCGGCTAAAACAAATCTCTTCCATCTTTATTTGACCCTCTAACTCTAGCACTCTCTATTCTAATTCTATTTTTTTTAAATAAATAAATAAATAAAAATAAAAACTTGCCCCTTTTAGACTTGCATTTTCTAACTGCTTGTTTTCTTAAAAAAAAAAAATGCTTCTCTATTCTTTTTGTATTCTATCTAGGCTATTTGTTTTCTTTTTATTTATTATACAATTTAGGCCTCTAACACTAGCTTGCTCTAGTCATTCTTTTAACTGTAATATTTTTTATTATTTGAAAGTTATTATAAAACACCGTTAATAAACCACTCAACAGAACATTTTCATTCTTTTTACTCTCTTCAAAGATGGAAAATATGGTCACTTTTATATATATATATAATCACTATTATATTAAAAATAGCATTATAAAAATTATACAGAAATAAAACATATCAAATTAAAATATTTATAGGCCTATTAAAATATTAATGTAATTTTTCCTTTATTTGAGAGATGTTTTTATTACCATTAACAATTCATTATTATTTTTTCTTTAAAAAAGGCTTGATATTTATAAAAGGATCAAATAAATAAATAGAGGGTAGTTAGAAATACACTTCAGTGCGTCGTGTTTACACTTGCCATCTGGTGCTCTTACTAGAGAGGATTTCCTTGCGTTCTCCTGTAGCGTGTAAAGCGGGGCCCTAATGAGATTTCACACACAGGTATGGCCCCCCGCTGAGATTTACCCCAGTATATTACTACTGGCCCTTCAGAACACACCACTGACTGATGCTCGTTTGATTAAAGAAAGTGAAACTTGTGAAATTACGTAAATCATGTACTCTGTAGTATGTAGGCTCTATGTATTTAAGTATTAAACTGCAGTCGCGAATTAACGATTCCTACTATGGCGAACTCTTATCTCATTAATAAGAATAGAATTACGCGCACGTTGCGTAAAGGCCGGTTCATGAGCTTCCCGTGGATGTCGGCTGTGCTCATGAATATTAAGCAGCAGGACTTGGTCGTAGTAGAGTTTGTAAAGTCTCTGTCTGGGCAGGGGAGGGAGTAGAGACGCGAAGGGATTACGGCTGACTTCAGCGGCGTGTGTTAAACCTCCCACAAACACACGGACGTGAGACCATGACAGCACGGGAAAGCGTTTCATGTAGACCGCCGACACTTTCTGGAGACTTTAAAGCAGTGGAAACATGGTTTAGAGTTTAAGTCAGGGGTTAATTTGAGAATGAGGGTTAAGTGGCGTTAATATGGGAGGTGTTTTTTGAAGGATTTTTATGTGGAGGTGTTTTAGGAAGCGTTGTCGTGGTCAGTGGAGAAAACAGACTTTGAATGTTTTTAATTGATTTATTTACACGTGTACTGGAAATTAATGAAAGTTTGTAGCTCGACATGTCAGTCGCGAGCCATGCGGAGACGCGTAAGTTCACCCGGGGGCTCGGTAAACCGGGCACGGCGGCGGAGCTGCGGCAGAGCGTGTCGGAGGCGGTCAGGACGTCGGTTTTAGTGGTGAGTAAGTTATGCCCGTTTGTGCTGTGGTATAGCGGTTAAGAATGAGAACTTGCGGGTTCGAACCTCGGTCATAGGCGAGCTCGAGGTAAGATGCTTAACCTCAGATTACTGCAAGACACTGACCAAGTGAAACTTTGTGTAAAGATCTATATGCTAGTGTAACTTGTTGGTTTTATGTCATTGTCGAGTCACATCCCTCAGACCTAATGTAGATAAATAGTCTCGGAGTCAAACCAGGTTTTCAGGTGGTTGATTGTTTGGCCCAATTTTATAATTGTTTCTTTTCTTATTAATTAATGGACTGTTCATAGACTACACAAGTATTTTTGTAGGAAGAAGTAATATGTGCTTTGTTGTATGTGTGTGTGTGTGTGTGTGTGTGTTGTGTGTGTGTGTGTAATTGTGTGTGTGTATTGATGGTTGATACTGTTATATTTGTACATTTTTTGTTTAAAGTTGTCTGTCAGTTCTGGCAGGTCATGTTAGTCAAGCTCGCATTAGTTGACTCTCAGCTGATCCACAGCTACCTGTAGGCATGTGACATCTATCACAGCACCCATAATATAAGACCCTTCAGTATTATCACCAGCTTTTGCATTGATCAATAGCTAACGACCCTCCTACATCCCCAGCTCCTCCTCTTCTTCAGTCAGGAGTCTAATTTCTAAAATGTTTAAATCTAATTATTAAACATGAATGATATATGCAATACATTTATGTTGGTTCTGTTCTGTTACCCCAGGGGGGTTATTGCTGCTCTCCCTGCTCTCATCCGTGCTAGACTGCATGGATGTGCAAGGAGTTCTTGCCCAGAACAGAACCATCCCGCCAATCCAAACTTTATGCTAATTGTCAGTCATCTTTGATGATAGTGGCCCTGACAGAAATGGACTTCTTCTAATTTTTTGTCATGTTTGGTGTTAGTGGCACTGTTGGTGTGATTTATTATTTCTGTACTAGAGAGACAGTGTATTTCTGGGAGACTGTTTGAGTGAACATCTCTCCCTCACAATCCAAATCTGGATTGGTAATTAAATGCGTTTGGTTTAAATCCCACAAGGGTTGAGCCATGAACTGTCACCTGTATGCCCTTGAGTAAGACTCTTAACCTCGCGGGACTGACCCTGTGCTGTAAGTCGCTTTGGAGAAAAGCATCCGCTGAATGACTACTTATTTACTCCGTATTCTTGCACATCTCAGGTGTTCCCTCTCAACCCTTTGAACGTTTTGAGGAAGTGATTTGAGTCCAGACTTTTGTGAATGAGTCATTGAAACTCAGGTTTTGTTGCATAAAACCACAAGCTGTTTAAGACCGTGTGCCGAATAGCATACTAGCATACTACTGTACCTACTGTTTATGCAGTATGCATACTGTGCACAGAATGTACAGTTTCTTTAAACATGGAATAACATTTGGCAAAATGTGATGTAAACAGTAGAGCACAGTGAGTGAAATATCAACCTGATCTTGTAA
This sequence comes from Cyprinus carpio, assembly GCF_018340385.1. Lineage (NCBI taxonomy): Eukaryota > Metazoa > Chordata > Actinopteri > Cypriniformes > Cyprinidae > Cyprinus > Cyprinus carpio. Next base: position 4,934,111 of record NC_056605.1, read on the forward strand.
GAAACGTATACTATTTAATGAAGTTGCCATTTCGTATGAATTTGTATGGAAATGTATGGTTTTTCTAAGCATGTCCACTACTTAAATCTAACCATCAGTGGGGCGTAAGCAGATCATATTTAAACATGTATGAGACTGTACAAATTAATATCAATTACTGTTTTAGCCAAAATGTAAAATAGTTAAACAAATGCAATGAAAGTGTGTTTTGAAATATTGTGTCAAACGATGCATTGGTCTCAACTTGACTTTCCATTTCCAGAGAAATGAAACAACCAGAATTTTCAATAATTAGCATATTTGAAAGGTTTATTGTTCAACAATAATTACTTTCTGATTCACATACTATTTAAAATCTGTGGCAGTATACAGTGCGCACTGCACAGTAAGAAGTATGCTTCCGTTCTGAACACAGCCTGTGAGAGTTTAATCCCAGAATGCTCTGGCTGTGACGTCTGAATCTGAGGATCAGAACTGTCAGAAGGAACTCTCAATGAAGCATATGGTGGGCCTAGAATGTGTGTGTAACTTCAGTGAGTTCACACACACTTGCATTCCTGCATTATACATGTTAATATAATGAAATGCGACTCTGTGTTTGTAGAATAATGGATAGATTGTGTCACGTTTGTATGGTTTGTGCTCTGACGGGCCTCTGAACACAAATGGATTGTGCTTTGGGGTCGAGGGAGACCCACAGATATGTGTTTAGGCGTGTAAACTATAAGTATGGTCACATGCAATTTGCATTTCTTCTTGAATCAGGTGTTCATCTATGAACCCACTCTGGACTATGGGATGAATTTCAAAAACAAGATTGTGAAATCCTCTCAGATGTCTTCAAGTAGATATATTTAGTTTTGTGTGTCATACATGAAACACAAAAGAGGATTTTTACTTTTTCTGAAGAAAATGTGAGTGGTGTGTGCAAAACTCAGTTCTAGGTTATTGTGGGTGATTGCTAGGTTGCTATTAAATAGTTTGTTTTTGACTTAAAGGCTCAAGTCAAAAGAATCAAAGTCTTTACATATGGCTCAGGTTCCTTTTACAATGTCAGTCTATGTCCATTTGACCCTTTATCAACCACCAGATAAACATCAAGTATTATTTCTTAGAAAAGAACAAAAAAAAAAAAAAAAAAAAAGTATCTTGAGGTATCGTTTATGTGAAAGTGACGTGACATACAGCCAAGTATGGTGACCCATACTCAGAATTCGTGCTCTGCATTTAACCCATCGGTGTATGACGTCTAAATACCGTGAGAGTGACTTACCCCTTATTTACCCCTAATTTAAACTGTACGTGTCTGCGGCGCATCACGGCTCCGACGCGGCCACTCTAGTCAATGCTTGTGTTTACACCAGCGGCACCTCGGCACATTTCAGAAGCATCCCAGAAGCGTCGCTTCTGACGGTAAGAGTGTGCACTCTAATATGCTCTAGAACGGCTCTCGCGATACTTTGATGTCATACACTGATCAGTCTGCACAGCTTTGGTGTCCGCCATACGTCATCATGTCGCTATATCATTAATATCGCGATATGACACTTTTATTATCATGTAAAGATTTATACCGGTATTATCGTGAACGGTATGATATGGCACACCCCTACTGCGTATTATCAGTGCAACAGTAGCTGTTTCCATTACCCTTCAAATTGCACAAATTGAAATTGGAATTGCGTTAATGGAATTGCAATACTTTTTTATTTATGAAATTGCTAAAGTTTTGTGCAAATCTGTAATGGAAACGCAGCTAGTGCCTATCCAGAAGTGTTTTTCCCATTAATCTTCCTCATTTTCTTTAATGAGGGAAATTAAGCATTGCATAGACATAATCAAATTGAAAACTATGGAGAAATATAAAAATAAAAAAAGAAGAAATGTGTGTGTGTGTAATTTGCAGTGCTTTAATTTGAGTGGGTGGGTGCTGGGGAACTCTTTTGCTGTGATTTGTTTGCAGCGATTGGTGGAGATTTCTTTGCTGGATCATTGGTAATGCATTTTTTCACCATGAAATTCCATTGTGATTCACTTTTTTTTTTAAACAAGCCTAAATAATGCAGACCAGTGGCTTCAACAAAAACATATAATCGATTAACAGCCTTGCAGCTCCAAGTAGGTCTATCTTGTAATCATTAAAAATGAATGGGATTTTACTTCTGGAACCTGACTGATGTACTCTGTAAGACTAGTGATGCTGACTTTAAACACAGCTAGCATTGGTCAGTAAAACACCTGCTGTATTTCAAGGGTTAATGTGCACGTGTGTGATAGTCATCTGGCTAGATTTTTTTAGTTTCACTAATCATGGACTTTGTTCAGGTGGGCATTAATAGGCACGTAGTGACTCTGAAAAACAAGAGCAAACAGTTACTTGAAGTGTTATGTTTACCACCGACATTCACCACCAGTTTATACAGTCTGAAATATAAGCCTCATTTAATAAGCAGATCTGATTTAAAAAAAAAAAAAAGAATAGCAGCCTGAAATGAACTCTGTGTATCATGGGTTTTGTGCTGGCACATCAAATATATGCTGTCATCATAAACTAGCATGAAAATCATCCAAGTTTGGCCTCACCCTCGAACCAATGATAAATCAACACGCATCACTCCCCCAACACACACCTGGTTTATGACATCATCAGCACAGAAACACGCAGAAACCTGAGCAAGTCAGTGAGCCTGTGTTCAGTGATGAAGATAGCTGGGTAATATGTCCGGTCGCTAGTATAAAAAATATGTCCAAATAATGTTTGAACGTTCAAAACGAATGTTTTTGTTCTAATAGAATGTTAGCCAGAATTCTTTGCACGCTCTCTGTTAGCTGCAAGGCAGTATTTCTGGTTGAACTACAGTGTTCATATAAACTGAACTGTTGTCCAGCTGTTGGACATTGATGAACTCTGGCTGTTTGTCCAAACAGCATGTGTTTATGACATCTGAAGAGCGAAGTGTTATGACTCTGTTGTCTGCGTGGTGCTGCTGGTAATTGTGGGAGTGAATTGGGCAAGAGATGGAGATGAGGGACTGGTCATCCTGGTTCCCACTGATTTCTCTCTGCCAGCGTTAGAGCCGCATTGTTCAGAGTGACCTCCTCCACGGCACTTCCTTCCTCATAAACACACTCATACAGATCACATTACAGCTGCCCACAGGCGCTCAGGAGAGCTGCTCTGATGATGTCCAGCCTCTGCTTCACACGCTGCAGGGACACACACACACACACACACACACACAGAGAGAGAGAGTCTGTTTGATGTTGAGGGGAATTCACCTGTAAGAAAGTACCAAAATGGTTTTCATCATTGTGTGCCTACCATGGTATTCCTGGAATGCCACAGCACTACTTTGTAAGGGTTGTAAGGTTAAGATTGTATTTAACATGTTATAGCCTGATCATGTGATCATTTCTTTTTATAATTTGGGTCAGGATTGTACAGTGTGTGGAGCATTACAGACTGAAAATGACACCTACCCACTAAATCTGCCTTTATATTAAACAGACAAATATAAAAATGCATATATACTGACGTGGAGAATCTTTCCCTGAGCTGCCTATATGTGCAGAATAATTGTAAAAAAAAAAAAAAAAAAAAAAAAACAAATTACAGTGAGCAATACATACAGTAGAATATTTTTGCATTATTGCTTACATACTGTATTCTTTACACATTCTTTAAAATTACTTTCTTCCACATTTAAAACCATCATGAAGCATCATAAAACTTTTAAATAACACAAATAAAAATATAAGTATTTTTGTAATGAGTAAAGATACAAATACAAATGAAAACTATAAAAATTCTTTGTCTAGTTTGCAACTCTGTACATTTTCTTAACCATCTTCGTGAAATACTGTTTTTCTTTTACTATTCAGTTTAGAACAATTTTACTTTAAAGGTTTTTAAATTTAAAATGTATTTTTTTTTAATGATTTCTAAATCATGTGAAACTGAAGACTGGAATAATTATGCTGAAAATCCAGCTTTGCATCACAGAAATAAATTACATTTTAAAATATATTATAATAGAAATCTGTTTTAAATTGTAATAATTTTTGACCATACTACTGTTGTTTATTAAATTAGTGCAGCCCTGATGAGCAGAGACTTCTTTCAGAAACATTTTGAACGTTAGTGTATATTTGTCTACGAAACATATTTTGAAGACCAAATGTTGTGTTGTCATGTTTGGTTGCATTGATTGGCTTGAGTGTCTTGGAAGTCAATCACAAAAAAAAGCCTTATTTATTAATAAAGTATGCATAACCCTTTTAAATCAACAGGCTATGTCCTTTTCTTTTTGTTTATTTTGCCCTCCCCCTCAAAGTTGCTACTTGGTTAAACAAATTATTTTGCATTATTTGTTTACCTAAAATAAAGGCTGTAAAGACAGACCCTTTAAAAACTCTGAGTTATCTCATTGGCCAGTGAGAATTGAGCATGTGCACTAACGCAAGTAGATGAAAGAGTAGGATCATAAAAGATCCAATCAGATATTTTATTATGTCACACTTTTTACACTTCCTGTGTTTGCAAGTGTGTACGGTGTGTCGTTGATTACAGGTAGGTGTAGTATTTTTGAATGTGGTTTGGTGTAGCAGTTCTGTACACTGCTATCAAACCACAGGCTCTCCCTGAGGAAATGACTGCACTAGTCCAGTCTGGTGTGCTTTTTGGTCTTAAATTGGATGAAACCTGTATGGTTGACTGTATGTTGTTAACAAACATCTTGAGATTAGTGCTATGACAACAACTGTTTTTCAAGGAGGTACAACACAACAGAGAGAACCAAGCCCTTCCCGTCTTCCTGTCTCTCTCTTTATGTCTCTCTGTCTCTCGCTCATCTGTAATGGATCTGTTATTGGTCTGCGAGGTTTCCATAACAGTGTAGTTCAGCTGGACAGTCTGGATGAGCTGCAGACAGTTGTCTGAGCACTGAGCACTTCTCAAGGACTATAACACACACACACACACACACACACACACACACACACACACACACACACACACACACACACACTATCTAAACATTCAAATGAGTATGACTAGTGTATCACTGATTTGAATAAGGGGAAATATGGTGGTTTGGAATGTGATCCAACATTCATTTTGGATTGAAATATCTGTCCTGGAGCATCAGGACTGAGGAGAAACAGAAGTTCAGATGTCGTGTAAAGATTGTAAATGTGGTGTTTATTGATTGATTTTTAGATGCATTAACAGGAAAGTTCACTCAAAAGTGAAAACTGTCATCATTTACCTACCCTCAAGTTGTTCAAACCTGTATGAGTTTCTTTCTTAGATATTTTTGAAGAAGGCTGGTAACCAAACAGCTGATGGTAACCATTGACTTCCATTGTATTTTGTTCCATACAATGGAAGTCAATGGCTACCGTCAGCTGTTTGGTTACCAGCATTCTTCAAAATAACTTTTTATTCAGGTGAGGTGCATTATGAAAGAATAAGGATGTCATGGTTGTCTGTGATTGTGTACATATGTTCAGCATTAACACACTTTACTCTCCTAGCAAACACACACACACACACACACACTCACACACAGTGTCTTGCTGTCCGGTGGTTTAGCACACACTCATATCATGGATGTGGAATTCGCTCAGAAGTATTTGAGGTTTGCACATGATGAGTTTAGTTTAGACTTGTCTCACAGATACAGTCTAAAGCCAGAGTTATTTTTCCCCATACTTCCTCTCCATTCTCTCTCTCTCACACTCACACACACACACACACCCTGTGATATCTTTCCCACACAGTCAGTCAGTATCCTCAGCACTAGTTTCAGCCTCAGACAGCACGTCCTCAGTTCTTTCACTCAGCGTCTGTGTGAAATCACAATCTCTAATCTCATTAGCTGGCTTTACACAACTTCCAGGAGGCAGAACACACAGGTTTTTACCAGTCTGCTGTTGCAACAGATACATGATCCTTATACAAGAAATACACTTCAGGTATAAATTGAATTTGTTTTCCAAGTATGTTCCAACAAGTATACCTTATGTAATAAATATAACCAGTGTAAGTATACTTGTAAGCAGGGTGTGATTTGTAGGGGGGGGGGGGACTTCCCCTCCTCCTGGTCAATGTATCCCAGTCTCTGCTGAATTATTTTTCTTCGGTGGGGATAAAGAAATAAAATAAAAATCCCCCCTGTGTGATGCTACTCCACCCACCACCAATAAAGCATAGCCTATAGGATACCAAAAATAAAAATAATTTTTAAAACACTAGCAAGTAAAATACTGCAACATGACAATACAAACAACAATAAAATGAGAAATGGACTTTAACTGTCAGTGCTCTCACTTAATACACACCGTCTGGTGTTCGTGATCCTGGTTCACGCGCCTCAATCCATACACCGCTAGTGACAGTATAACATTAATACACACTGGTTTTGCTCAAAACTCACTTTATTGTGACCTAATGCAGTTATTGTAAATAAACTGATGATAAATGGGCTGTATTATGAGACGGAATGCAGAAGTTTACCGTCACCATTATGTTGGAATTGATCATGCAATATTGACCGATGGATCGGCAGAGAATCGTCTTTCTGCGAGTCGTTAAGAAATTATGGTTCTATTCTATTTAAAGAAATATGAGGTAAACGTGTGTGCGCACTTTTGGAGTAAAGTTAGTTTGTATGTTGTGTAGCGAAGCACTGTTCAGAAATATGGAAGCAAACGTGTTATTCTGATCAAAATATCATTAACTCCTGATTGTTTTTGTATTCCTGGTAGAAATGTCACTGTAACCAAGTATCATAAATAGTGGTCAAATATCGAAGATATCTAATCTCAAGGTCAAATTAGAATATTTATTGTGAAAAATGGCTTTGTAAGAGCTTTCAAAAATAATCTATATATTTAATGCTGTGATTTGTATGATTTTATTTATGTTTTGGTTTGTTCACAAATCGCATCCTGCTTTTTAAGTATACTATATCAAGACTTGCTGGGACTAAATTGTTCCACATTTTAGTTTCTAAATATATACTTTTATAGAGCTAGTTGTTTATGTCTTTTTTTTCTTTTTTGTTGCGAATATACCGCAAACATCTTCAAGTAATCTTTACTTTAAACTTTAATAAACCTTTAACTAACCTTTAGACTTTACTAAACCTTCACCTTTAGATTTATAGTTAACCCCTGTGTACACTACTCGGGATTAAAAACAAATCCATTTTCCTTGTAAATCAATTGTACTGAATGCCAAAATATAACCGCTACTCACATTGACATCCCAGTTCGAAAACGTTATAGGCTACTCTAACAAAAGAGTACACCCAACAGAAAGCTAAATGAACCTCGTTACCGTGTAATTTTATATTACTATTAGTGCTGGGCAATGATTAATCATGATTAATTGCATCCAAAATAAAAGATTTTGTGTACATAATATATGTGTGTGAACTGTGTACATTTATTATGTATATATAAAGACGCACAAATACAGTATATAATTAGAAAATGTTTACATGTATTTGTATCAGTGTCAGTGTTTCAGTTTTTGCACACAAAAAGACAATAATAGCAACTTCCACATCCCACAGCAGAGCTCGCCCCGGCCCGTTCAAGACCTGAGTCAGACAGTCAACTGATGAGCTCCTCAGACGCCTCCAGCACCTCCACTGACAGGACCAAACAAAGACCTGTGCTGCAGTCATTTCCTCTCTCTCTCACACACACACACACACACACACACACACACAGGTTTCCATGTTTTATGGGGACTCTCTAGGCAAAATGATTTTTATACTATACAGATTGTACTTTTTATCCCCTTACCCGAATCCTACACCTAAAACTACCCCTCACACAAAACTTTCTGTTATTTTAGATTTTCAAAACAAAAGAAGAAAGAAAAGAAAAATATGCCCCCACAAGGTCAAAATTTACCTTTTGGACTCCAAAATGTAGGGAATACCAGGAACACACATAGGGAGGGTCTGATTTAATATGACATGTAACCTCATATATATATGTGTGTGTGTGTAGATAGATAGATAGATAGATAGATAGATAGATAGATAGATAGATAGATAGATAGATAGACACCCCACAGGACTTGAGGTTTAGGAGAAGCTCTGATCCAGTCATCTAGCAATCACTATTTGGCTCTTGTCAAAGCCACTTTTCACATGCCCATTTCTCCTGCTTTCAACATATGAAATTCAAGATCTGACTGTTCTAGAGCTGTCACCAACCATTATTTTTATTATTATTTGCATTATATTATTATTTGATTAATTTATAATAAATTATTTTGCAAGAGCAACTACAACTAGAGTTCCTTCCAGGACTCCTATAAATGCATATTCAATAAGGTCAGGTGCAAAAATAACTGTGTCCACACCTTTTCAGTGCTAATTTGTCACTGCGCGTCTTTGGTAAAATCTTACAGTACTATTTTAATGCCAAAAAACTGTTTGCGCTGGCCCTTCATCTTTAATATTTGACCATTTCATTACTATAGAAATGCTACATCTACTGTAATTTCTTGAATGTGGGCATCAAACCTTGTAACGTTAAACTCCAAGTGAGGGCTTGAGCTTTTACTTTGAAATCAGCATGAACAGTTAGCATATTGAGAAAGATATTTGTGTATTCTCCTGTGTTTGTGTAGGTTTATACGTAGGTTTCAGACGCTCCACACATGTAAATGATAACAGTTCATGTGGAGCCGCTCTGTGACCTACACACATGTAAATAATTAACCCTTGTGCGGTCTTTGGTCATTTCTGACCGGAGAATTTTACATTTTGAATTTTTAAAAATCGTAGCTTCACCAGAATGGTATGAAACTTGAAGACTTTTATGGCACTTGGTATGTGAACAAACACACACAAAAAAATTGAGGGCATGATTCGAAAAAGCTAAGTGGTCGTAAAAAAATAGTCACACTCATGGTCTTCGGTCAAAAATGACCGACCATAGGAAATGAATGGGAAATGAGAAAAAAATACATAACATTATACAGAACATTTTTATGTGTACAATCTACAAATCCCCAACAATGCAGAAAAAATTGCGCAGCAATGAAGAGGTGAAACTCTAAAACATCTAGAGTGCAAAATCAACACACCAACTCACACACACTTGTACACACACATACACACCTATGAACTGGTGTGACTGCAACACTGCAACTGTAAACATCAAGAGTGCAAAACGGATACATCCACACACACACACACACAGAATTATGCATACTCAAAGGAATTGGTATGGCTATAACCATATAGCCAAAATGAGTCAGAAGAGGGATTAAAATCAGATCAGACCCAGAAGGATTAAGCTCTGATAAAGCATTCCTGTTCATTTTTGTCACATTTTTATAGAATTTTAATGTTTTGTGTAACAAAGTGCTTTCTGTGTTCAGGTTTGAATGTAGTAATAATAATGCAAAAAAACTACACTTCAAATCAACATTTAAAACAACAAAAAATATAAACCTTGACAAAAAGTAGTCTTGGAGAATGCCTTAATATACATTTAAATCCACATCCTAATAAAAGTAAACAATTATGTATAAAAACAACTAGGAATTCACAAGCCTCTCTATAGAGTCCTATACAGGAATCTAGTGGTTACACCATGAATTACAGGGTTTTTCTTTTTTTGCTCTCATCAGGAGGTGCTATTCTGCCTTTAAAAATTGGATTTTAAAGGTCTAGTCTCTATTTTAATCTGAAATACTGCATTAATTGAAAAATAATTGTACAAAATTATATATATATATAATTTCAATGGGAAAAATTGATCATAATTATTGCATAAATATTAATTAGTACCATGAAATTCTCTCAAAATACAAAAGAAAAAATATTATTGAACAAAAATATATTAGATTGATTTTACTGAAGAAAATAAAAGTTACATTTCAGGTGTCCAGTCACTTTTGACCGTGAAGACCATGAATGTGACTCTCAAATGAGGAGCGCACAAAGGTTAAAAAGCATAGATTAAACCTGCAGCGCATATATTTATTTAACTGAATCATAGAGTTTGTGAATTCACAATATCATTATGCTTTATTATGATTTTTGAATGGTTTTGATATTTTGTGAAGCCTTGGAAAATGGTCTAGTAATGCTTTTCATGGATTCTCATCCGTGGAATGCGACATTTCCTGTATTTTGCCGGTAACTCGACACGGGCAAATTACAGTCAAGAATTTTTTTTAATCGAGTACTTGTATTGAATCAGTTAATCGTGACAGCCCTATAGACTGGTGCCTTTGTAAAGTTATTCTCTTCACCTGTCAGTGGTTTTAATGTTGTCAGTCTAGTTTGTCAGTCTGTCTGAGGTAGGCTACTTTGGGACGTTTACACATATTCATGTTTTTTTATTATTATTATTGTTCTCTGTACACATGTAGCATGTACATACATCTCATTGTTTTTCAGCATCTCATATCATGAGTGCAGAGTTTTTAAAATGCCATGTCAAATTCAAAGTAGTTCAGCACTGAAGAGCTTCAAAAACGTGTCCTGTGTGAATATATCCCAACTCATTTTCTGCTTCCTGTTCATGGTTGTGGTTTGGCAAGGTGAGTACTACTAATAAAATAGTAAGGAGGTACTTTAAAATTTAATGTAACTATGTAATTCTCTCTCTCTCTCTCTCTCTCTCTCTCTCTCTCTCTTTCTCTCTCTCTCTCTCTCTCTCTCTCTCTCTCTCGCTCTCTCTCTCTCTCTCTCTCTCTTCTCTCCCCCCTCTCTCTCTCGCTCTCTCTCTCTCTCTCTCTCTCCTCCTCTATATATATATATATATATATATATATATATATATATATATATATTTCTACCATATATCAAATCAACCCAAATTTGTGCTTGCTTTCTCCTTTCCGAGACACTAAATAGTGTCAGAACACAGCTGTGTCAATGCATAACTACAGTTTTATTTACTAAAGAAAATGTACATGGTGCTTGCCTATATAAAAGTTACAGCTACTGCTTTTTGTCATTTCTTAGGAGAAAAATTGAAGGTCAGATTGTTTGGAAAAGTGACAGCAGATCTGTCCTCAGCAGAAAACATGATATCTGTAGTATAAAAAAACCCGAATCTAGAGTTGATCCGCTCAAATAACGCTCTCTCTGCCAGTAACGCTGCATGCCTCACATTCCTCCACGTGTGTGTGTTTATAGGCAGACCGTCAGCATTACGTGTGTGTGTGTCTGGGTGTGGATTTTTAGGAGATATTTTTTTTATTTCTTTGTGCGATTTGAATTAAATGAATTATTAATGGAATGCACAAAACAGTCACCACTGCATGCAACATCTTTCTTTTCTTTTTACTTGTTTTTTTTCTCCGTTCTTGTTGATTTATGTTTAGGTGGAGCTCTGACCACAGCCTTCTGGAAAAGAAAATAAAACCCATTATGTCAGGACTCTGAAATGCTGAACCTCCAACGCCCACCAGATAAAGACCACGCTCACAATGTTTAGATCTGTCAGATAGGGGTTTATTTCATTCTTTATTTTATATCTTTCTTTTTTTTTTTTTTTTTTGTGGGTTTATGCTATAGTTTCACAGAGCAAGACTTTTGTCTGTTGACATAAAGCATAAAGTCAGTTTATTTTGCCAATGCCAACGATTACCAACTTAGACAGGAAAGGGTTATCTAATTGTACAACAACCAATCATATCTTTTATATATATATATATATATATATCGTATGCTTAAGAAAACATACATTTCCTTATTACTATAATGTTTTTAATTTGTTTAAAAGTTGATTTAAAATTGATTTTTATATTTTTTTTTTTGGAGAGCATAAAAGTAGAAAAATGTCAGAGTAATTTAAATTCATGTATTATTTATATACTTCTATCTTTTTATAGTTGCTATAGTATCTTTTTATTATAGCTTTTGTTTTTGTATCTGTTTTCATTTTAATTTAGTACTTTTATGTGCTTTTGTGATGTTTGTCAAATTTTGTTAAATATTTATTTTTAGCCTCATTTTATTTCAGTTATTGTAGTACTTCAAATTAAAATATTTAATCATTTTATTTCAGTTAGTTGCCAAGATCACATTTCATTTAAGTTTATTTTGTCAATTGTTATTTTAGTGAAACTTTTTCAGTTAACAAAAACTGTTCTGAGTAGTCTGTTTTAGTTAACAATAACAACACTAGATAATAATGAAGAAGAATACTTATTAAAAAGACACAATGGCATAATCTTTTATTATTTCTTGGAATCAATAAAGCAGTTAAAATATTATTATAAATATTTGAAAACCCCTGTATGTCGAAGTCAGTAAATCTATTAAAATATTAGATAATTTGATCTTTTTATAGCATTGCAAGGTTAGTAAGGTTGTAAATTTTCAGTTTTATTGAAGATGTAAAGAAAAACACGGACCTTTTGCCAAAATGTGGTACAACTTTTCTTGGTTTCCTCTAGTATATCAGTATAAATAGTTTTTAAAGCATTAGAGAAAATGGTTGTGTGTGACCTGTCTTCCTGAATAGCATGAGTAAGTCAGGTTTAATGCCAGGAAACTGAATCAGTGAGTGACAGAGCCAGCAGCAACACATACCTCAGCACATGTGTCAAAAACCTGAGATTTTACTTGATATAGATCTTTTTGCTCCTGTGTGTGTATTTGTGGTGGTCTGAGATTAGCTTGTTTGTTGTGTAGGCCAGCGTTATCTCTACTGAATGACACAGGAAGCAGAATCAAACACAGCTCTATAAATGGAGTCATGTGACTCGTGTCAAACTAAATGTGTTTCCTACACAGGAAGGGTGTGTGTGTCCATGGGGCAAACTGTTTCTGGCAGCCAGTGAGGTCAGCGATGTGATAACCTTGGGTCTGATCAGCTCCTCTCTCGGGTCACAGGGGTGTTGTGATTAGCATCATGTTACTCTTCTGCTGCACACGCTCGCTGTGATTTATGATGCTTAACGTGCAGTAGATGACGTACAGCTACACAAAGCCTCTCAAATATGCAACATACTCTCCTTCTGTATCTTCATGTTCACAAATCTTCTGAATGCGCTTCAATCATCTCGAATGTTCTCAAACGTTCAGTGTTCACTAATCTCCTCAGATGTTTCACAGATGTCTTGTGGCTTCTCAAAGCTAAATTCACAAGTGGTCTTCTTGAATGCCATTGAATCATCTTAAATGTTTCTGATTAATCCTCTCTGTTCACAAATGTCGTCTCATCTCATCTGTGTCATGTTCAGGCGTATTCAGAGTGTAGTTCAGAGTCCGGTGGGGTTTGGTTTCTTACAAGCACAAGTAGTCTGATGTGTGTTTCTTATACAGTACATGTAGATGAAAGTTGTGATGAATTCAGCTCTTAAAGCACAGATGTTGTTACCTGATCGAGGATGTTTTCTCCAGAGAGAGTGACTGGGGATTATATGTAGATTTGTTGAACACGCCGAGACTCAAACACACTCGCATTCCTGCAGATGAGTGATTAGTGATTCAGTGTTCAGCTGATAACAGTGTCAACCCTCAGTATGAACACTCATAGATCTGTCCTGAATGAATGAATGAACTGAGATGATGAGCTGACAGGAATGATAAGCATATACTGTAAACTGTGGCAAGGTAAGGTTGTAATCACAGTGATATGTTATTTCTCTAACACCAATGAATGTTTAGAGGCATCTGTTAACACTTGTTTTATAAATTCAGTTCTGTTTTTTTATTTTTTTTTTTTTTTTTTTTTAAACACTGGTGTGGTAGACATTGATAAGACTAGGAACACTTTATTATACTGTGTGTTTGGTTTTGTGTGTGTGTGTGTGTGTGTGTGTGTGTGTGTGTGTGTGTGTGTGTGTGTGTGTGTTGGTAGATCAGCTGCAGTGTGATTTGCTGCCTGCAGGGGGCAGCAGTGCTGCTCTTTATTATGAGCAGGACCTCAGTATGTCCTTCTATTGCTTGTCTCATGTTTTAAGTAAGAGACGTGTGTGCTACTAATTATTCTTCCATTTCTCATTTGTGTCTGTTGAATTAAGTTCAGTCAAGTTAAAGGATTCTGTTTGTTAGTAATCATCTCTCTGCTGCCTATTCACATTGTAAAATCAACACCGTACCGTATACAAACTGTGGAAATGATGTGTTTGAAAGTAAGTTTCTGTTTACCGAAACTGGAGTATTATTAATGGTTTATGGTTTACTTTATTTTAAGGTCCAATTCTTGCTATTAAAAAACCATTACCTATCACTTTTGACTCAATAAACACCTAATTTGCTGTTATTACTAGTAAGGCAGTTGTTAGGTTTATGTATTGGGTAGGATTAGGGATGTAGAATATGCTCATGCAGACTATTTGCTTTATAAGTACTAATAAACAGCCAATATGTTAATAATAGACATGCTAATAAGCAACTAATTAATAGTGAGAATAGGTCCCTCCCTATACTAAAGTGTTACCTTGTTAGTTAATTTGCCAAACCTTTAATACAAATCAGCTGCTTCTTCACCAAAACTACTCACATGTTTTTGGTTTTCTACAGAAGCCAAAAGGTAATTGCCAGAAGTTTAAAGTAAGAAATGCACTTAGGTTGTGAGATATAAATTCACACTATGTATAGAATTTTCATGATAACAAGTCACAATTATGAGATATGTAAAGTCACACGGTAAGATTGTGATATAGTAAGATTGTTAATTGTACAGTAAATCACATTATACAATTTCAATCACAAGAAATAAGAAAAGTCAAGCTACAAAAATTGACCTACACTGTTAAAAAAAGGTTTTTATTTTGTAAATAAAACAAAGATTGCTGTAATGTTTTACAAGAAAATAAAATTTAAATCTTTCTACTTCAATTTCTATTTAAATTTTACATTTAATACAGTGTGTTACTTTCTATGTTACAAGCTATTTCTGAGTGAAAATTTTCCGTTTTATTTTTTTTTTTTAGATTAGTTGTTCTACATTGTTTCAGTGTTTGAACTGTCAGAGACAAGCAGCTATAAGAAATGCATTTACATGAGACTATTATAAGGGTGCATGCAAAAATACAAATTATACAGGTACATCATTTTTAGGGTTTATCTTCTATAGATTTTGATTTATTGTATTTTAGTTTTGTTGTATGTACCCCAAACCTTTCAGGATGACTCATGTGCGGTTCACTGCTGTCTGTGCCCAGTTTAGTGAATCTCTTTCACACCAACCAAACAACAAACAGACTCAGATGCACTTAAAATAGGCCTTTACTGAAAGTATTGCATTTACAGTCATGCTACAGCACGTTGTTGAGTAGTCACTCTACAGTCTCCATACATATAGATTTAGTTTTATTTAAAATAGTCTTTCATTGAATGTGTGCGTATCGCGTAGACTCTCACTTCATGGAGAAAACAAAAGGTAAATATAGCTGCAAGCAGCGGCCCGAGCCGTCAGCGCAAACGCCACCCCGGTGGCATCAGGAAAACTGTGCCCAGCGGCACATACACAGTAACCCTCTAGCACAGGAGTGTCCAACCCTGTTAATGGCGATCAGGATTAGCTTCAAAAAATTAATTAATGGTAGTTGCTTGAAAATTAAAGGTAGGGGTGACTGATTAGAGTTGGAGCTGAACTTTGCAGGACAGTCGATCGCCAGGAACAGGATTGGGCACACCTGATTTAGCAGTTTGGAATTAAGGGATACAGCAAATAAAGGGTTAATCCAAACCATCAAAAGACACACACACACAACATAATATATAAAACTTGAGTAACACTTCCAATAAGGTTTCAGTTATTAACATTAATTATATTAAATTACATTAACAACAACTGTATGGCATTTATTCAATGTGAGTCTCTCTCTCTCTGTCTTTCACACACACTCACACACACACACACTATACACACTCACACACATATAACACATAGAATATTCTATATATATATATATATATATATATATTATTCTAAAACATATATTAATAAGGATTTAGTTTTTAACATTATATAAGTTAACATGTACATCATTTATATAGCATTTATGAATCTTAGTTAATATTATGTTCAAAATGGATTACTACATTATTAATTAAAATGTATAGTTAATGTACATCAGTTACTGTACCATGAATTAACATAAAATTTTTTACTAACACAAATGCAGTAAAAATATGTTGTTCATACTTAGCTTGTACTAATGTTAAATATTATATTTAACTATAATTATTTAACATAAAACTTATTTTGTATTATATATATATATATATATATATATATATATATATATATATATATATATATATATATATATATATATATATATATATATATATAAATGTTAATTAAAGCTTAGTTAAAAATATTTTAGTACATTATTTACTAATATTTTTTTTTTTACAGTTTTATTTTAAGATAGTTTATGTACTGTGAAATAATATGAAAATTAATATTTTAAATGATAGGATTAACTAACATAAAAAAGATAAATAAATTATCTGAAAAAATAGATTGTTCATTGTTAGTTCATGTTAGTTAATGCATTAAATAATGTAAACCAAAAAGAGAGCTTTATTATAAATTGTTGCCAACACTTTTCATGATCTATAACCATTTTTAAAAATCCTTTTAATGATCTATATAAACATTTGTGAAATGATTATATTAAACTATATTACCAGCAAAATTCATTAGCTTTTTAAAATACATATTATTTTTCTTTGAAAGATTTTTATAAATGATTTAAATGGTCTATACGCGTTTCTACAATAATTATTTAAAAGTAATCCTATAGCTCCATCTGGTGGTGGCCATGATTGGTATTACACACTGCACGTTTGGTGTTGCTATCTGAACTGGTCAGAATCATCTGGTGGTGGCCATGATTGGTATTACACACTGGACGTTTGGTTTCGTAATGCCTGGTTCACGAGCTCTATCTGTAATCCGTATTTTTTCCGAGTCCATGTTAATGGATCAGAGCGTTCAAACTGCACACGGTAAAGGATGTGAACAAAAAAGGTTAGAAATAGAAAGGTGCGAAAAGAATGAATATCTAGCGCCTGAGCATAGAGAGGGTTGTGAGTGCACAGGACACAGAGCGAGAGGAAGCGCGTTTTAAGTGCGCGCATTCTCTCCGAGCGAGAGCAGCATGTATCTGAGCACGCGTCTGGTTTTGTGACAAAGAAAAGGAAATCTGCGTGCGAGCGGATAGATTCGCGCTCGCGCATTATTTTAATGTGCTTTCGCGTTACAATAACGCGCTCTCGCTGCTGCTTCTGCACCGCATACACATACTGTATACGCACTGCAGACGGAGTACGTGTGAACCTGTATAATGTATAACAAATCTATTTCAACACCTGAGGCACAGCTACAATGAGCTCTATGACCAATGCATGACAAGAAAACATGACTAATAATTCAGCACTCCTGAATATAAGGAGTTTTTCACTTTCCAGTCTTCAAGGACAATGTATATATCACTCATAAATGATTAAATACCAAATGTATAGTATTTATTAAGATTGATGTGATTTGAATTGTAAAATAATTGGTTAAAATGTGCTTGGAAAAAAAAAATATAATCAGAATATCAATGTGACTAATTATTATGCACTCAGCGAGTAAAAAAAGCATTTTTTAATGATTTTATTGATCTATAAGCATTTGTAAAATATTTTTGCCTGCATTACAGCTAAGTCCAGGGTATGTCACAGGTCAGTATCAAATAAGTTTAAAATTATTATCAGAATAAAAAAATTTAGCCCTACAAATTGTACTAGGTTTTTTTTTTTTTGTCCCTAAAACTGACAGAAAAGGATAAGGCCTAAGAGATTTCTTAAGCTTAATGATGAAAAAAAAAAACAACAACACACACATTACACACATTATTACTTTTTTTTTTTTTTTTGTGGTGATTAAAGAGATGTTAACTCTCTCTCTCTCTCTCTCTCTCTCTCTCTCTCTCAGGCAGGCCCTCCACCCCCCCCTCCCTTCCCTCCCTCACACAGAGAGAGTGGTCTCAGAGTCAGATCAGATGTCTGACAGTTTTTTAAGTTTTTTAATTTTCTGTTATCCATACAGTGTTGTAAAGTCGTCGTGAAACTATGCATATTTCCTCAGAATGACTTCTACTCTGTACGAAAAATGGTTTTGAAGTGTTTGCAAGCTGCAATTTAAAAATACAAGACAATTAATGTGTCCCTTTTTAGTGTTATTTCAAAAAATCACCACGGCAAAACCGTTCAAGCTATCCAAAATCCATTCGCAATTTAAGTTTCTCAATGTTTTGGCATCATGTAGAAAAAGTTTGGTGTGTATAGTGTACTTCTCCTCTGAGCAGTATGCATTAATTCACAGCAATATTTTTCCAAATATCCACATTTAAACCAAAATTGCTGACTTCCTGTTGGTCGTAGCTGATGACTGTAAATTAGAAAGTTGTCCGTCTTGATAAGAACAATATATGTACCGAGTTTGGTGTCTGTAGCTAAAACTAACCCCCCCACTTTTGACAAAAGGTGGCGCTATAGAGTGCCTCCTCCATGCACATTTATGTGCTTTTGCCATTGTCTATCTATCATTTATACTGATATGTGTTTTGAGTTTCATGTAATTCTGAGCATGTTATCTGCCTCAAAAGCACCAGAACAGAATATTCAAGTTTGACACGTTGCCATGGCAACACTATATTAGATATCAATATCCCCACAACAGATTTACATCGGCCGTGTTTTGTCATTATTCTGATGAAGTTTGAAGCAAATCGAGTAAAAATAAGATGCTGAATTCAAAGCATTTTGAAAATGACACACTTCCTGCTGCCAGTTGGTGGCGCTATAACTTTGACTCCTAATAGTCCACATCTATGCGATCGGCATCATACAACGAACAAACCGATGAAGTTTGATCAAACTCAGGAAGTGTATGTGGATGTTATTAGACATTTCCTGTTTCTCATTTTTTGCCCCCTAATTTCAACGCCTCGCCACGTATATTTATTTATGTATTTATATATTTTTTATTTTGGTTTTTTTTGCATTATGTATTGAGATCATGTTCACCGAGTTTCGTGGAGAAACGGGTGGAAAGTCCTCAGAGGAGTATATCAAATTCCAGAGCATGCTTTTTTTTAAACAGCCCTGAATAGCTCACTTCCTGTTGGGCGGAGCCTATGACATAGAGCGCGAAAGTTGTTCGGCTCAATGAGATCTATAAGTGTACAGAGTTTCATATAAATACATGCAAGTATGTGTGAGCTATGGTTCAAGATTTCTGAATGTGTTCCAGGGGGCGCTGTAGAGCCCTTGTGCCACGTCCGGGTCACAGTCTCTGCGGCGTCCTGATGGCCGCAGGTTCCAAAGTGTGTGCCAATTTTCAAGAGTTTTTGAGTATGTTAAGGGCCCCAAAAACCCCCGAAAGGTTAAAAGAAAAATAAAAAAAATTTCAATAATAATAATAATAATATAGCTGCAAGCAGCGATGGCGCCCTGGCCCCCGAGCCGTCAGCGCAAACGCCACCCCGAGCCGTCCCCGGTGCCATCAGTCAAAGTGTGCCCAGTGGAGACATACACAATAACCCTCTAGCACAGGGGTGTCCAACCCTGTTAATGGCGATCGACTGTCCTGCAAAGTTTAGCTCCAACCCTACTCAAACACACCTGAAGCAACTAATTAACGTCTTCAGGATTGCTTGAAAATTAAAGGTAGGTGTGACTGATTAGAGTTGGATCTGAACTTTTCAGGACAGTCGATCGCCAGGAACAGGATTGGGCACACTTAATTTAGCAGTTTGGATTTAAGGGATACAGCAATGAAAGGGTTAATCCAAACCATCAAGCACACACACAACACAATATATAAAACTTGAGTAACACTTCCAATAAGGTTTCGGTTATTAACATGAATTATATTAAATTACATTAACAACAACTGTATGGCATTTATTAATGTGAGTCTCTCTATCTGTCTTTCTCACACACACACTCACTTACACACACACACACACCCACACACAAATAAATTATTATTATTATTCTTATTATTGTAACACTTTTCAATAAGGATTTAGTTTTTAACATTATATAAGTTAACAAGTACATCATTTATATAGCATTTATGGATCTTAGTTAATATTATGTTCAAAATGGATTACTACATTATTAATTAAAAATTTATAGTTAATGTACATCAGTTACTATACCATGATTTAACATATTAATTTACTAACTAAAAATTACTAACACAAATGCAGTAAAAATATTTTGTTCATACTTAGCTTGTACTAATGTTAAATACTATATTATTTAACATAAAATTATATATATTAATGTTAATTAAAGCTTAGTTAAAAATATTTTAATACATTATTTACTACTAATTTTTTTTATTTACAGTTTTATTTTAAGATTAGTTTATGTACTGTGAAATAACATGAATATTAATATTTTTAATGATAGGATTAACTAACATAAAAAAAGATTAATAAAAGATCTGAAAAATAGATTGTGCATTGTTAGTTCATGTTAGTTATTGCATTAACTAATGTAAACCAAAAAGAGCTTATTATAAATTGTTGACAACACTTTTCATGATCTATAACCAGTGTTAAAAATCCTTTTAATGATCTATAAACATTTGTGAAATTATTATATAAAACTATATTACCAGTAAAATTCATTAGCTTTTAAGAATACATATTTTTTTGAAAGATTTTTATAAATGATTTAAATGCTCTATACACGTTTCAACAACAATTATTTAAAAGTAATCCTATAGCTCCACCTGGTGGTGGCCATGATTGGTATTACACACTGCACGTTTGGTGTTGCTATCTGAACCAGTCAGAATGAATGGCGCCTAAATGGAGCGCGAGAACAGGACAGACAGGGCATATGCCTACGTAAGGCCAGGTTTACAAGCTCTGTCTGTGATGCGTATTTTTTTCTGAGCCCATGTTAATGGATCAGAGCGTTCACACTGCACACGGTAAAAGATGTGAACAGAAAAGGTTAGAAATAAAAAGGTGCGAAAAGAATGAATATCTAGCGCATGAGCACAGAGAGAGTTGTGAGTTCACATGACAGAGCGAGAGGAAGCACGTTTTAAGTGCGCGCATTCTCTCCGGGCTAGAGCATGTATCTGAGCACGCGTGTCTGGTTTTGTGAGCGGATAGATTCGCACTCGCGCATTATTTTAATGTTCTTTCGCGTTACAATAACGCGCTCTCGCTGCTGCTTCTGCACCGCATACACATACTGTATACGCACTGCAGACAGAGTACGTGTGAACCTGTATAATGTATAACAAATCTATTTCAACAACTGAGACACCGCTACAATGAGCTCTATGACCAATGCATGGCAAAAAATATCATGCCTAATAATTCAGCACTCCTGAATATAAGGAGTTTTTCACTTCCAGCCTTCAAGGACGATTATATATCACTCATAAATGATTAAATAACAAATGTATAGTATTTATTAAGATTGATGTGATTTGGAATTGGTAAAATGTGCTTGGAAAAAAATATCACCAGAATATCAATGTGACTAATTATTATTATTATGCACTCGGCGAAAAAACATTTTTAATGATTTTATTGATCTATACGCACTTGTAAAATATTTTTGCCTGCATTACAGCTTAGTCTTCATCTGTGAGCTGAACTGTTTTACTGTTACATCCATGAGATTGTGTAAATGTCATGTCACAGAATGTCTGTCATAGGTCAGTACCAAATAAGTTTCAAATTATTTACAGAATAATATAAATATATATCCATGTGTATGTTTTTTTTTAAAATCTTTTTATGTTGCAATTAACATAATTCTTAACCTAATTATGTAAAATAATGTTGCCTGAGCCCTACAAATTGTACTAGGTTTTTTTTTTTTTTTTTTTGGCCCCAAAACTGACAGAAAAGGATAAGGCCTAAGAGATTTCTTAAGCTGTAATGATGAAAAAATAAAAAACATCAACACACAATTACTTTTTTTTTTTCTTTTTTTTTTTCTGGTGATTAAAGAGATGTTAACTCTCTCTCTCTCTCTCTCTCTCTCTCTCTCTCTCTCTCTCTCTCTCTGTCAGGCAGGCCCTCAAGCACCCCCACCCCCCTCCCTTCACACACTCAGTCACCAACAACAAAGTCAGTCACTTAGTCAGTCACCAACAGCACACACACTCAGTCACCAAACCCCTCCCTTCTCTCACACAGAGAGAGAGTGGCCTTAGAGAGTGAGATCAGATGTCTGACAGTTTTTTAATTTTCTGTTATCCATACAGTGTTGTAAAATCGTGAAACTATGCATATTTCCTCAGAATGACTTGTTCTATGTATGAAAAATGGGTTTGAAGTGTTTGCAAGCTGCAATTTAAAAATACAAGACAATTAATGTTTCCCTTTTTACTGTTATTTCAAAAAATCACCACGGCAAAACCGTTCAAGCTATCCAAAATCCATTCGCAATTTAAGTTCCTCAGTGTTTTGGCATCATGTAGAAAAAGTTTGGTGTGTATAGTGTAATTTTCCTCTGAGGAGTATGCATTAATTCACAGCAATATTTTTCCAAAAATCCACATTTAAACCAAAATAGCCAACTTCCTGTTGGTCGTAGCTGATAACTGTGAATTAGAAAGTTGTCCGTCTTGATAAGAACAATTTATGTACCGAGTTTGGTGTCTGTAGCTAAAACTAAGCCCCCCACTTTTGACAAAAGGTGGCGCTATAGAGTGCCCCCTCCACGCCCTATTATGATCTTTTGCCATTGTATATCTATCATTAATTCTGATATATGTTTTGTGTTTCATGTTATTCTGAGCATGTTATCTGCCTCAAAATCACCAGAACAGAATATTCAAGATTGACACGTTGCCATGGCAACACGATATTAGATATCAATATCCCCACAACATATTTACATCGTCCGTGTTTTGTCATTATTCTGATGAAGTTTGAAGCAAATCGAGTAAAAATAAGATGCTGAATTCAAAGCATTTTGAAAATGACACATTTCCTGCTACCAGTTGGTGGCGCTATAACTTTGGCTCCTAATAGTGATATCTATGCGATCGGCATCATACAACAAACAAACCGATGAAGTTTGATTAAAATATGTGGATGTTATTAGGCACTTCCTGTATCTCATTTCTCGCCCTATTTTCAACGCCTCGCCACGAGCAAACCGTTCGAGATATCAAAAATCCCCTGGCAATTTTTCATCCCCAATGTCTTGAGATCATGTTCACCGATTTTCGTGGCGAATGGGTGGAAATCCTCAGAGGAGTATATCAAATTCCAGAGCATGCACTTTTTAAACAACCCTGAATAGCTGACTTCCTGTTGGGCGGAGCCTATGACATAGAGTGCAAAAGTTGTTCGGCTTAATGAGATCTATAAGTGTACAGAGTTTCATATAAATACATGCAAGTTTGTGTGAGCTATGGTTCAAGATTTCTGACTGTGTTCCAGGGGGTCAGAGCAAGCGTAGAACTCTTGTAATAATAATAATAATAATAATCAAGTACTTTACATGTACTTTAGTCAACACATCTAAATAGGTGTTCCTTTTTAAATCATGACAAAAGATTAATTCATAATGATTTAAAATGTACTTTAAAGTCAAACGTAGAATTTGAAAATATTACAAAGTGCATGTTTTGAAAGATTACTTGCGTGTGTTAAGAAAAAAGAAAATAAAGTGTTCTCAAAAATGAACTGAATTAACTGCTTACATACAAAATCTTTACTTGTCACTCAATTTCTGAAACCTGACACTCAAACACCAGAAGCACACACCAAATCTGCCAAACCATACACTAATTCTCGGCCTTTGACTCAGTTTTCAATTTCATAAAACACTTTTTGCAAAACACAACACATAATTCTGTATGTAACACACAAAAAATCTAACAGGAATTATTATTACAGCAAAGGTGTTTGCAAATGTTTGCATTTGAGATGGGTTTGTGATATTTTGAATGCAGTGCTTCATTTTGCAAGAGATGTGAGGCACTTTGCATTTTGCATGTGTGTAAAGTTTTAGGGAAAAGAAGAGGCAAAGTTTTGAAAATGTTTGTAAGCGGTTTAAAAAAAAACTAAGTACGCTTAAGTGGCCTTTTACTTAATATTATTTATATAGATTTTTTTTTTAAATATACTTTTTGGACATCCATTACAATTCTTAATTATCAATACAATATTTGTTTTATTCTTGCAAACATAACAGACGTCTTTTTGTGAAATGTTTTGCTTAAAGATTTTGCTTGTGTCATCTTTATTTAGTATAAATTACACTTGGTATATTATTATGGAAGCATATGGGTAGCAAAATTCATTTTGAAATGTAATTTGTAAAATGGCAATGCATTTCTTTATTTAAATTTACATTTTCCCATGCATATGTGCAACATTTAGTGCAAAATGAAAATTCAATTATATAATTTACATTTGCCATTTCCTACACTAGTTTTAATATGTAAATTAAAAGCATTTTAATGCCTTAAGTTGCACAATTAAAATTAAATTGTATTACCCAAATTAGATGTTTAACACGTCCAAGCAAAAACTGTAGCAAAATTATAATTTAAATGCCGTTTTTCCTAAATGCATGTAGACTTTACGGGTGGGACACTTGGGATTGCATTTTCATCGTGCTACCGCGAGATAATTGTAGCAAAATGCAGTGTGAATTTCAAAATGCATTCTGAGCTAAAGGTGCAGCAAAAGGGTTGCAAAAAAGGTGATTTAAATGTCTTTTATTTTTTCTTAATTGCATTGACACTTACACTCAAGACGTTTAAATTGCATAATGTAGTTAAAGTCAATGTGGATTTGAAAATGCATTCCAAGCCGATCACGCCCCCGACCTGTCAATCATTATATCAAGGCAGGGCTCAGCAACAATAGGTCAATATTCACCATTAACCAAATGCTTTTCACCTTAATTAATACTGTCGTTTGTTGCACCGATCGTGTCCAGTGTAGACAAGGTGTTCCCTTCCTCTCTTCTAACCCATAATAGAGCGCACGTCCCGTGGCACCTAAGCGTTGCACATGCCTTAAAATCCCTCAGTCTGTTTACACTCTGGTTGATTCCGGTGACCGTACAGAAAACACTGCTGCTACTCCTGCCTTCACCAGTCAGATCTAGACACAGCTGTCACAGAACATTCCACAGACAAAGTAAGATCACTTGATATTAAACTTCATGGGCTTCAATCGCGGTGTCTGGTGGCTGTAAACAGTGAGAGCTCTTGTGGCAGGTGCATGTGGCGTGATGTTTCGGAGGTGCCACAGAACACATGCTATATTACGGATAAAAAAGGAACAAAATATAATGTAAGGTGGTAAATAAGTGTAATGTTTAAATTTTACTATTTAATTACCTGCATCACTCGGCATGTGTGACGCACCTGCAAGGTTTAGGTGCTCTGGAGCACGCGATCTATTATAGGAGAAGAATAAAATATGGTGGCAAATAGTTAAAAGTAGAACTGCACTGTCTGCTTGCTTATGTGCATCAATCGGAGTGTAAACAGTGATATGTTGAGGCAGGTGAAAAGCGTTTGGTTAATGGTGAATATTGACCTATTGTGCGTCCTGTTGCTGAGCCCTTCCTTGATATAATGATTGACAGGTAGGGGGCGTGATCGGCTCTGAATGCATTTTCAAATCCTCATTGACTGTAACTACATTATCGCTGGGTATTTAATGAAAATGCAATTCAAACGTCTTGTGTAAGTGTCAATGCATTTAAGAAAAATAAAATGTCCATGTTGCTACCCTTTTGCTGCACCTTTGGCTCAGAATGCATTTTGAAATTCACACTGCATTTTGCTACAATTATCTCGCGGTATCGTG
This sequence comes from Cyprinus carpio, assembly GCF_018340385.1. Lineage (NCBI taxonomy): Eukaryota > Metazoa > Chordata > Actinopteri > Cypriniformes > Cyprinidae > Cyprinus > Cyprinus carpio. The sequence goes on from NC_056605.1 coordinate 4,959,936, forward strand.
ATGAAAAATGTAATCCCAAGTGTCCTACCCGTAAAGTCTAAATGCATGAAGGAAAAATGGCATTTAAATGATAATTTTGCTACAGTTTTTGCCTGGACATATTAAATATATCTAATCAATTTGGGTAATACAATTTAATTTTAATTTTGCAACTAATAAATTATGTTTTTAATTTACAAATTAAAACTAGTTTGAGACATGGCAAATGTAAATTATGTAATTTAATTTTCATTTTCATTTTCATTTCGCATTAAATGTTGCACATATGTATGTAAAATGTAAATTTAAATAAAGAAATGCATTGCCGTTTTACATATTGCATTGCCATTTTGCAAATTACATTTTAAAATGAATTTTGCTACCCATATGCTTCCATATATTATTACCTATATACATTTTTATGTGACTTTTTAGGCCACTGTCTAAATACATACAAAACCAAATACACACACACACACACACACACACACACACACACACACACACACACACACACACACACACACACACACACACACACACACACACACACACACACACACACACACATAGCTTCTGGAAAAATCATAGCATCAAGTCATCTTGTCCCTTTACACAGACTTAAACACACAGAAAGGTGTTGTCCTTGGGGCATGAGTGAGGAAGTGTAAGCTTATGACGGGCAAGATCTGTGTGTGTGTGTGTGTGTGTGTGTGTGTGTGTGTGTGTGTGTGTGTGTGTGTGAGCGCAGCTGTGCTAGTTCCTAACCTTCCCCCCTCATGTCTCTGTATAGTAAAAGATAACACACACACACTGTCCTTTTGTGGATTCTTAACAGTGTGTTTGGGTTTGTTTTGTGTGTGTGTGGAATTCCCTCTCAGCAGATGAATAAACAGGGTGTGTCACAGAGACAGGAGACATGTTTAAAACTTCTGTCACACACACACACACACACACACACACACACACACACACACACACACACACACAACAGCAGTGGACGGGGTACACAAAAGTAAAAGTACAAATGTTGCTTAACTTTGTGCACACACACAGAGGACCTCTCAGTTCTTGATTCATTCTGAATCAGACACAAACACACACTCGCTCACTAAATCAGTGAGTTTTTGACTCAAGGACAGTTGTGATTAGATTAGACCAGTTCGCAAATAAATAGATTATTGCAATTTTCAAACCAATTCAATGGATTCTTTGAAAATAATGAGCTCATTCACATATCGGACATTATCACGCCTTGGAAAGTGTCGATTTGTTTTTCAGTTTATTTCAGTTTAATTACAAGGTACAATATGTTTTTTATGAAATGTAGTAGAGTAATAATTATGCTTTAGAATGTAGTAAGTTGGTGCATTAAGATGCATCATGTTAGGTTTGACGTTAGTGATTAAGAATGTTACACTGATTACATTCAGGCCCTTTTGAATAGTAAAGAGTGCTTCTAAACTAAGAAAACCCTCTCTCAATCCTGCCTGCAGGAAAGAAAAATCACAATAGAGTTATCTTTGACATCTCACTCGTTTCTCCCAGACAACAATGAGAGAACAAATGGAGAGCAAATGGATTTGTCTCCTGAGAAACAAACTCTTCCTATAGTTTGATGAGAGATCTCATAGTGTCTCAAACTTATAACCTGTGATTTTCTAGCTTTTGAATTAGCTTTTATTTTTATATTTTCAGTTTTATTGGAATTTTAGTCTAAGTTTTAGTAATTTTGTTTTGTCCTTTTGTATTTTCTGTCATTAAAGGTTTTATTTTATTTCAGTTGTAGTAATCTTAGCACTACAATTTCAGAATGTATTTGATTTCAGTTAGTTGCCAAGCCAACATTTCTTAAAAATGAAAAGTAAAAATGTAATTTAAAATTTTCATTGATTTCAGATTTATTTGAATTAACATAAATTAGGTTTGAGCACTGAGTAACTTACTATAGGGATTAGAGTTTGTTGCTTATAATAATGCATGATTTACTGTTATTACTGTAGAAAGTTAAACATGTGTAACAAGGACACTCTAAAATAAAATGTTACCTGATTTGTAATGGTTTTACTTTTAGTTAAAAATAACAAGCCTACTTCGATGTATCAAGGTGGCAAAGATTTCTCATCTGAGCTGTGCACATTCATTTTATAGCCATATATACTCTAAGTGTGGGGAATTCCTGTGAAGAATTTTAGCAAAACCATCTTAATCAAGTACTTCAATGAAATATAACTTGGCTTTCTTTTAAGAGGTGTATGGAATAGCAGCGTCTAAGGAAGCTTTCCTGTGGGTGTCTGTCGTGGAATGTGTGTGTGTGTGTGTGTGTGTGTGTGTGTTGGGACACTGTGGTTAGCGTGCAGGTGGATCCCGTGAGGAGGAATGTGCGACTGTATGGTGACTCCCGTCAGCACTGGAGTGTAGGAGGGGCGTCTGTCTCCAGTCAGAGCGTGAGGTGAGGCTCGTGTCCAGTGTGTGAGTGTGTGTTTTGGAGAGAGCAGCAGGCTGCTGGATTCCTGTCGTTCTACAGGACCGTTTCGGATGTGGAGAGTTTATCTGACAGAAAGAGTTTGTAGTCATGCAGGGCAAGACGGGGAAAGCGCCCAAGAAAGAGCTGGTGATCGAGTCTCCCCAGCAGTTTAAATATGTCCCTGTGGTGGAGGAAGAGCAGGACGGTGCGGGTCCGAGGGGGAAGGTTAGTGCGCTCATGTAAGCTCCTGTCAGTCTGATCACAGATGCTTTTCATCACCTTTTAAGTGAGAGAAATCTGAGTGGAATAGTTTGATCAATTGAACTGTTTGTTTTATAGTAAAAAGCTTAAACAACTTTATGATAGTTCTGCAGTCAGTCAGGTTGATTTTTATAGTTAATCAGCTGTGAAACTGTTAAATCAACTCTATGGCAAATTCATAGTCGTGTAGTTTAATAGCCATGCAATATTTTTCATTCAAGTTTTTTGATGGTGGACTGTTAATGTGACTGATTTAAGTTTTTTTTTTTTTTTTTTTTTTTTTTCAATTGATTTCATGACAGTTGTTGTGAAAGTTAAATTAAAGCATAAAAACGTCATGAAAATTGAGGTGTGGTTGTGACAAGGAGTGTTTACAGTTATTGATTAAGCCTTTAGTGCCTGTAAACTGGATCGGTTTAGTTGTTTTTGGGGTTGAAACGTGTAGAGGTATGGTACAATGACATCAGAGGATCATACCATGATATATAAAATTTATATGATACTGTATTAATATACCTTGGTATTTACATGGTAAAGTTTAATTAGTGCATTATATCAAATGATTCATTTAAATTTAAGAACCCAGTAATTAAAGACTTTTTGAACACCTTTTATTAATTAATACTATTTTTGAAGAAAATAAAGTTCAAGGGAACAGCATTTATTTGAAATAGAAGTCTTTTGTAACATTATAAATGTCTTTACTGTCATAATGAATTCTTGCTGAATATAAGCCAGACCCACTTTATATTAAGCAATTGTTCTCAAAATTGATAATAATCAGAAATGTTTCTCGAGCAGCAAATCAGCATATTAGAATGACTTCTGAAGGATCATATTACACTGAAGACTGGTGTAATGATGCTGAAAAATCATCACTGGAATAAGTTACATTTTAAGATATATAAATGTTGACCAAATAAATTAAAGTCTGGGGGAACATAAGAGACATTTTAAAACCATTTAAATAATTTATACTGACCCCAAACTTTTAAACAATGGTGTCCAGTGAAAGAATCATGATGGTTCATAAGGGTTAAAAAATGTCTCAAATGTCTCTTCCAGCATGATCACCTGAAGGTTCACTTTGTCTTTCATGCGCACACACACACACACACACACACACACACACACACACACACACACACACACACACACACCCGACTGTCACTCCCCACATACTGTATCTTTCTCCTGTGTTTCTGTTGCTACACACACAATAGAGCTGAGCTTAGCTTTCAGGCTGTTTGCTTTAAATGGAGAGTGCACTGCTCCTCAGGAGAGAGAGATTAATGTGCTGAGATGATTCATGTGGAGATCACACAAGCTTCCATCATCTCACACGTGTATGTCTTTTCCTGCCGTCAATTTAGTCCAATATATTCTGCTGTTCTACTGACTTATGAACCATATTTTGGATGCAGAGTGTGCTGTGATTTGTGGGCCTGTTGTGTGCAGCTGGAGTGTGACTGGATGTTTCAGAGTACAGCAGTGTAAAGAAATAAACACACATTCACACAGCTGTTCTGTCAGACTGCACTGTCACATTTGAGCCGTGTGTGTGCGTGTGTGTGTGTGTGTTTGATTTCCAATCGGTTAGCAGTTAGAAATTTCTATCACAAAATATTGAAAGTTTACTTAGCTACAATATGGTACAAATTTGTGTACAAAAAAGTGTACATAGCCACAGTAACTGGCGCATTACATTTTTAAAACAACCCAACTGTGCAAACACTGTCCCATTCATGTTCCAGGAATAAATATAGGTGTGTGTGCGTGTGTGTGTGTGTGTGTGTGTGTGTGTGTGTGTGTGTGTGTGTGTGTGTGTGTGTGTGTGTGTGTTTGCCATTTGTGTTTCTACACATGCTGTGACAACTCCATCTAAATGATATGTGTAAAAAAAAAAACATGAATGCACATTTTTACTGTACATTAAAATTACATGAAATAATTGTGTCTCTACAATTGCACTTGCATCACAGGACCATTTAAAATAAATTAGTGGTTGTCATGTACAGCGACCCGTTTTAGGCAGCTCAGTGTAAAAGCTACACTATTGTGAAGACAGTCACTGTCATTGACACTACTGAAAAGTGAAACAAAGTTAGTAGCATCTCTGTGTAGGTCAGTACTCTCTGGAATTGCTCTAGAATTAGTTAGTTTTTGTGCAGTTAGTTTCATCAGCGATAATAAAATCACCTGTCAGTCATATGACTGTAACTCAGGTCTCTCATATATGTGTTAAAGATTAAACTGCTGAATGTTTGAAATGTGAATATTCACTCTCACACACATACAAATGCCTCAATTCATTTCATTTGATTGGACAGCATTTCTTCTGATGTTTTCTTAGCAGTCATTGGAAAAACAAGGGGTCTACCTACAGTTTTGCAAAACAAAAAAATTACAGTAATTGTGCATATAATTCACTGCCATTTCCAGCTGAAATAAGCACTAGTAACAGTAAAACACCAACCATTTTTATTACTTTTCACGCAAATAATGATTATGGGGCCAGATTGCCAATTAATAAAGACCTATTTTTGTTTGGTATCTTGCACAATACCATATAATGACCTCAAAACACTTTTACCATAGTGCATGATGTGTAAACTAATACATTTCATTGTTTGCATCGCATAAACAGCTCCATATGTAGGCCTATGGCGTTTCTGCCATAGTAAACTTGCATGGTAGCTCACCTGGTACAGCACTGAACTTGTGATCAAACAGTCGGATACAAGCCCCATGAAACACAAGTCACGATAAAATGGTTGCTTCAGCAAATACATTTTTGTTTCAGGTGGTACATTATTTTCAAATGCAATAGTGTTAACCGTGTCACTCATTGGATGTTTAATTTTTACAACTGCATATGTATATATTCACATTCAGCTGTTTCAGATAAAACTGAACATGCTTTTAGCATCACTCACTTGACACGTTTTGAAGAAATGTCACCACATGCAAATATTTCCAGTGAGCCTGGCTCAGCCTGACTTTGAGAGTCTGGGTTTGTATGCTCATGACACACACACTGCTGGGATCGAAATGGTTGATGATAGTTTTATGTGGTGCCTGAAGGCTTTAATCTGTTGTACAGTCAGTGGAGCTGGTGTTCATGGTGTTTGGTTGGGAATCTGGTCTTTGATTGGTCTATCCAGTTATGATATCATCATCAAAACAACGCCGTCTCCTTGGAGATCTGCATCTGAGGTCATTTTGCCAATATCACTCCCAGATGTGTGAGTGGACTGTGTTATCTCACTTAGTCTTACACACACTCCAAGATTCCTCCTATATTAGTGGAAACATATTACTAAAATCCTCATACAGCACTCATATTCTTTAGAGATCACTGATTTATTTTATTACAGAAAGAGTATTAGCAGAGTGAAAGTTATTATCGCTGCACAACATTTCAACTTTGGTTTGAACATTGAACACCATTGAGTCTGTTTAGAAACAGGTACAATCACAATGGAGTATCTTAAGGTGCTTTGCTTTTAGGTTTTTTTTAAATAATATTTAATTGGACTTTACAGATCAACCCTTGTCTCATTTGATTGTGCTAATTTAGTTTTTCTCCTCTAATTAGTAAATGTGATCACCGTCTTAAAACATATTGCAGAATTCAGATATCTGTAAGATGTGCTGAATGTTTTCAGGTGAAGCCGCGTGTGGTGGAGCCTCTGGATTATGAGAGTGTGCTGGTGCAGAGGAAAACTCAGATCCTCAGCGATGGACTCAGGGACATGCTGCAGTTTCCTCTGGAGGATTTTCAGGTCAGATTATCTATGACTTTCCAGTGAATTTTTTTATTATTATGGTATCCTATAAATCCTATTTATACGTCACTCTAATGTGCTATCCTGCCTTAAAATGTGGTCACACTAGACTTTAAACACTGCAACGGCTGGAATACAACATCAAACTCTGTGTCTTTTTTAAAAAGCATAATTCAACATGTAACATATAGAGATGTTATCTACTTCACTTCACTACTAGCTAGGTTTTAAAAGTCTGTACTTTGTTTGGTTGCACCATTTATTTTTAAAGGGGTCATCGGATGCCCATTTTCCACAAGTTGATATGATTCTTTAGGGTCTTAATGAAAAGTCTATAACATACTTTGGTTAAAATTTTTCAATGGTAGTATAAAACAACACCCTTTTTACCTTGTCAAAAACAGCTCTGTTCACAGAAAGCCATTTCGGTGCATGTCCCTTTAAATGCTAATGAGCTCTGCTGACCCAGCCCCTCTCCGTACGTGGGGTGACGAACCGTTCTCTGAGAGACTGTAAACTTTAGTCGCATTTATCTTGAAACTTGCTAACTAGCACATTATTAGGAAAGGCGATTTGCAAAATTCATTAAAAAACGTATACTCACTTCTTCTGTAGGTGAAACTGAATCACAAATGATTTGCGTGGACATAGACACATTTAGGCAGAACGGAGGACTGGATTAAAAAAAAAAACACTGGGTGGATTTGTATCATTATGGTGTGATTGTGTACACACACTGCCAACACACATTTCAGTTCAAACAACATGTAAAAGTGAATTTTGCATCCGATGACCCCTGTAAGGCAGAACATTGTATGCTCTCTTTAATATAATAAATAGTTGCATATGACGTTTACTCTCAGTGATCCAGCTGTGGCAGCTGTGGCAGCTGTGGCCTAACGGTGAGAGATTTGGACTTGTAACCAGAAGGTCGCAGGTTCGAGTCTCGGTGCTGGCAGGAGTTGTAGGTGGGAGGGAGTGAATGAACAGCGCTCTCTTCCACCTTAATTACTCTTGGTTGTAGTGACTTTGGGCAAGGCACTGAACCCCCAGTTGCTCCCGGGCGCTGGATCTATAGCTGCCCACTGCTCCGGGTGTGTGTTCACGGTGTGTTCACTTCTCACTGCTGTGTGTGTACACTTGGATGGGTTAAATGCAGAGCACCAATTTCGAGTATGGGTCACCATACTTGACAAATGTCACGACTTTCACTTTCACTTTCAATATTTGAATATTATGAATCTTTATTCATTATCATCTTTAATTCTAACTTTTATCTTACGTAACTAATGGTAAACATGTTTCCATTCAAATAGGTGTTGAGGAACCATTATCAAAGTAACTTACTCACATAATGTTTTCTTTCTTAAAATGTAAATGTCAGCATTTTCATATATGTGTAAAGGATTGGCATCTGTCAGGTCAAAAATAAGCTTATTGATGAAGTTCAGTCAATCTGATATTTTATTCCATGTGTTACCTCTGGATGGAGGCGTTATGTTTCAGCAAGTTTAATGGTGCAACACAAAACATATTTTGTAATGTGTAAGTTGTTACACACAGCTTAAGTTGTAATTTACTCACAGCTGGGGGAACCTGTCCCAGATCCACCGTGTTTACACTCTTCAGAACGTCCACCTACTAATGGTCCGTGTGTCAATGTCTCTCTACATTCAACTGGGACAGGAAGTAACATTGAAATATGACACATTTTAGCTTTAATCTATGAACCGTGAGAACCACAGATGTCATGACACCAGGCTTTGTCCATCCTGATCTATGATCGGCCGGCACACTGACACATTCCACAGAGATCTTGACCGGCAGAGCAGATGTTCCCCTCCTCTTCTCTCTCAGTGTCTCGTGTTGTTTCTCTGGGTCACCGGCTCTGATCACACCATACAGCTGGAGTCTTGGCTCTCAGAAAAAAGGTTCAAGGCTGTCATACAATAAACGAGTAAAGTAAACAGCTGTCTGACTGTCACAGCTGCACACAGAGTCCATTTAACAGAGGTGCTGTCCACTGAATGGGCACGGTTTCTGATGTCCATAGACGTGCTGCATGAAAACATCATCTCCTACCCAACAGCACAGAGATCCAGGCTGCATCTCAACTTATACTACATATTAAATTGGGATTCATTCATAATATTTAAAAAACTAGGTGAAAGGTATCCGGATGATCTACTACTTATGGAAAGATTTAGGATTGTGCAATTAATGGACACTGTACGATCCCATGAAGCCATACAAAGGGTTTATGAATGCCAGTCAAACGATGCAACTGATGCTGTAGGTCACATGACAACATGACGGATGTAGTTCATACTATTATGAACATGCTTCTGATTGGTCCACTGGTTTAGAACTGACGTTGATGCATGGTGCTGCGTGTAAAAGTTAAAAAATGTTTAACTTGACACGGCATCTTAAAAGCTTGGCGCCCATGTATGAGACGCTGCAAAAGATGTGAACGCAACAGACATACACATTCTGTGTGAACTACCAAAAGTATGCAGAAATGCAGTTGGTAATCACCCTCAGGATGAGACTGCAAAAGTGGGCTTTTGACAGCATGATGGTTAATTAACCGGGCTGTGAAAGTGCACAGACTCATTTCCCAGTACATTTACATTTATGCATTTAGCAGACGCTTTTATCCAAAGCGACTTACAGTGCATTCAGGCTATACAATTATTTACCAGTATGTGTGTTCCCTGGGAATTAAACCCACAACCTTTTGCGCTGCTAAACTGCTCCAATGGGACAGCCCTTACATCCATTTGCAGTGCCTAAAGCTCCTTTAGATGAAAGCTTTTATCAAAGGTAAGATAATGTCATATTTTATTATTTTATTACACATATTACTGTCACTAACAGGTTAAATGGGTAGTTCACCCAAAAATCACCCTGATGTCATTCCAAACTCATAAGATTGTGTTCCTTAACATTCAGAACACAAATTAAGATAATTTTGAAGAAATCCAAAAGCTTTCTGACAGCAACTATGTTCAAGGCCCGGAAATGTAGTAAGGACATCATGTGACATCAGTGGTTCAAACGAAAGAAAAAACAAAAATAATGACTTTCTTCTCTTCCGTGTCAGCCTTTGACGCACGGTCACGAGAGTACCACGATGCATGTGCGGTACTGTCATGAATGCATGTTGAATTCTGGCAAGGGAAAGAAGAAATTGTTGAAAAAGTTTTTTTTTTTTTTTTTTTTACACAAAAAATATTCTCGTTGCTTTGTAACATTACGGTTGAACTGCTGATGTCACATGGACTATTTTAACTATGTCCTTACTAACTTTCTTGGCCTTGAACGTGTCAGTTGCATTGCTGTCTATGCAGAGTCAGAAAGCTCTTAGATTTAATCCAAAATATCTTAATTTGTGTTTCGAAGATGAACAAAGGTTTTACGGGTTTGGAACGTCATGAGGGTGCGTAATTTATGACAGAATTTTAATTTTTGGTTGAACTAACCCTTTAATACATGCCACCATGCTAATACTGGATAAGCGTAGACAAGCACTAACCAGTCCAAACTAGTCTCACAGATTCAGACCTTCATCAGTATAAAGTCTGGTCCATTTGCAGCTTTCCAGTCACACTGGATTTTTAGTTTCGTTGTCCTTTATTCAAATGCATGCAAATGCAGGGGACAGGAAACAAACGACCATGCAAATTTCACTGCTTTCTTAAGTTTGGTAAACTCTGACCTGCAAATTCATAATCTTGTGAAAACGTGACAAATAGGAGATCTTTGTGACCTCAGCTGAATTTAAAAAATGCTAACTTGAAATCTGCAGCACTACCTAAGCCATGAGTGTGGAATTTATGGTCCAGCCTATAGTTTTACCCTATAGTGCTTTAAAAATATTGCTTTATTTGTCTGACATGTCGATTTTTAACAGTGAGTTTGAGGACTACCAGTTTGAACAAATAAGAGCAATGTTTGGGAAACCTGCTGGGTATCAGTCATTTTTGCAATTCCCATTGGTGCCACTGTTAAAAATGTACAATGCTATACATTTACAAAACCAGCTAGTTGGTGGGTTGCCTTAATGACTAGATAATAATCAGGTTTTCAGGTTCACCTGACCCTGCTCAAACTTGTTTTTTAAGGGGCATTTACATAAGACAACCGTGCAGTGTTCAGGAACACCTAGACAATGCACAATGGAAAGAAACAGAATTAGGACTGCACGATTAACTGTATTTAAATCGTGATCACAATTGAATTTCTGCTTCTCTCGATTAATTAACAATGATCATCTGTGCTATTGGCCAACAGGTTATTTAAAGGTGCTGTATGTAAGTTTTTGATTGTACTAAAGCATAAAAATACCATAATATGTTTGCAGATATTTAAGAAACATGCTAAGTTAACATACTTGTTTATCTGAAAAACAATGCTACAGTCCGTTATTCTTCTTTGAAAATGTGTGCTCCGGGCCGGAATGCCGGTCTCTGATTTGGTTTGTGAAACCCGCCCACTGCCAGTTTACCTAATTGTATTTTGGCACCCCGGCCGGGTTGCCGGTTGGCTGGAAACACAGCGTATTTCATTTCAGTCATGGAAGTTGGCAAACGAAAGGGTTCAGAGCGTCAATCTGGCAACCAAATAATATATTATTCTCAAATGAAAGTGATGTACAGCTGGTCTTGTGCAAAATCTGCAAGTAAATGTTCTAAGTGGCGAACGGTAATAAATCCAAATATGAATCTGGACTATGTTGTTTGTGATTGTAAAGGTTCATATTTATGATTTATTATTGATTAAGGTCTTTAGTGGATGAGTATTTTGCTGGGGCCTACTTGTTCCTCCACATACCAACATGTTTACCATCTTGAAGTTCCTGACGTGCTGCTAATCTGCTAATCTCATGCCATCAGACGTGCCTTTTCCCACGTGTCCCCTAGAGAGCTTGCTTTGAACCTCTGACCTTTTAGGATACCAACCCAGGTCTTCAGCCACTGCCTGAATCTTCATTAGCTCTTGAAGATTCACTCACACACTTCTGTCCTGTAGTGGTGTGCTCGTGGTATTTGTTCCTTGTCCTCCTCTCCTGCGATCTGCATCTCTCCAGGAGGAAGTGAGGGTTTCAGAAAGGAAGTTTGGGAACAGGAGGACTCTATTGTTTGTTTTTTTCTTTGGAATGCTATTAACGCTATTTTCCGCTGGTTCTGAGACCCACTGACCCTGGTGACATAGAGACACTTTCCTGCTAAATATAAAACATCAAGAGCATTTGTGGTAAACAGACCGTCTCAGATCTCAGTGGACTTTGTTTAGGGCACATGACATATTTCATTCGGCATGAATGGAAAAAAAGGGAAACAAAAGATTGTGAATTTGTCTTTAGCCACCAAAAATTCATTGGATTATGAATATTTGATTACTAGCTGTGTTATATTATATAATTGAATTACAGTTTGATATTTTACATTTTATTTATTTTTTATTTTTATTTTTTTATTTTCATTTTAGTAAAGTTTTAGTAATTTTGGTGTTTTTAACATTTTTATTAGTTCATTTTTTTATGTCCATATAGCCTAGTTTTTAAAATTTTAGTTTTTAGGTGTTTTTTTGGTTTTTATTTTGTTAGTAAAAAGTAATTACTTTTTTATGGTTTTAGTTTTAGTTAAATGGTAATAATTCTGATTATTAGTATTGGGACTGTATGACACTAATTTTGTAAAATTTACGTATAATGTCTTGTGTAATAAGCTGCCAGTACATTTTCTGTTATGTTTCATGTTTATTTTTTTCAGTGCATATTGAATGTTTTAATTCATATCAAATAAAATGCTTTAAAAGTGCTGGTTGCATAAGAGAATGTAATTTTTCATTTTAATTAATATTATATAGTAAGATTAATTAAAGTGATGGTTCACCCAAAAGTGTTTGAGGGTTAATTAAAGTGATAGTTTACATCTAAACATCTTAAATAAGGAATATGATTGCTTCACATAATCCAGACATAGTCAGTAATGTCAGGCATATGTCAAGCTTAAGAGTGAATGAGCACTGGTAAATTGAAGCACTTTGCTAGCAAGCTAATTAACTAAATGCATTATATAGAAGATATGCAATATAAATGTAATCTTACAACTTGCATCTACACAAAACAGATGGAAATGCACATGTGATCTAGACCGTGCTGGTCAAAATGTGTAACACTCTTGTGGATGTGCTTTTCACATAAGAACATGCTGGTCTGGACGACATGCTGCCCCAACACTAACCAATCAGACCTCAAGGAATCACCCAGGGTGCTGCCATAACCAATCAGAAAAAAAAGAGAAAATGCATGTTTTTAAAAGTCATGTACTCGAGTACTCGTGGCCATCCCTAATTTGTTGGATCAGATGTCATGTTTTGTATAGATGTGGTTATAGATAGCATAGATTTGATTATAACAGTGTTTTTCTTCTGCAGGTGTGTACACTGCCACGACAGATCCGGACGTTCTACCGCTCCATACCTCCACACGCACTGAGAGAGGCACAGAGTCTGTTTGTGCAAGAGGTAAAACACACACACACACACACACACACACACACACTTACAGAGCACTTTCTTTGAATTCATAACTTTACTGTCTCACATTTACAGTCATACAGTGTGTGCGTGTAAGACAGAAAAGCACAGCACCTATTGTTCTTTAACAGTATTTGAGCATTTGACATCCTCACACATACTTTCTGCACTCAGAGGATTTCCTCTGTTGTTTATAGAGAAGACTTTGTCCGAGACACTCACTCCTAGCTGAGAGGAGAATAGTGCTCCATTGTTCTGCAGATATTCCCAATTCTTTTTAAGACTCACTGCCAGATAGGTATAAACTCATGGGATACTCCCGAACTATTTCAGTACACACACACACACACACACACACACTGATGTTACTGGCAGACACACGACTGCTCTCCAGTTGAATATATGAACAGATGGTTTAACGTGAGTTTTCAAAACCTAGTGAGCTTCATCTCTGTCTACATGAGAAGCTGCCTTCAAAAGGGATGCCTTATAAAGTACATACAATATATACTTCAAATTTCCCCTGATACCTTTGAGGTAGATAGAAAGCAGCATCATTTTAATGTAACAGCTTTTATAGTGTAACTATGACGCCTAAAATGTTGCATCTTACTAGGGATTGTTGTTGGAGTATATGTGAGTGTGTTTTTAACATTCACCATCAGCTTTATGCAAATATTAAGCTGATGTTGTGTATTTAAATACTGAGTGGTCCTTCTGTTTCACTTTTTTTTTTTTTTTGATCTATAAACAATTTTGCCTTTGAGGAATGGGTTTTCCTGCCCCTGCCTTTCATCTCCTTTCTGCTCTTCCTAAAAAAATCAGATTGGACAGAGAGCAAAGGATTGAGGGAATAAATGCGATCTTTTTGAGCACAGGGTGACTTTGCATAAAACAGTGACTCAAACATAGTAATGCCCTTGCATTTCCTTTCCTGTCAGAAAGGAGAAAAGCAGTCAAGGATCTGGTTGCAGTTAACACTCATTCTCCAGATCATTTAAGCTGTGGTGCTCAGGCAAATGATGCAGGTTTGAATCCGGTTTGCAATTCGTTCTGATCCTACTTCACCCTCCTTAAATAGTTTCCACTCTTCATTATTTTAATTAAGATTCAAAACGTACATTGCTAAAATACATATTAATAATACATTATAAGCGCACAAATTAAAGTCATTATCGTTGATATTGTATTAGTAAGGGTTAATGCATGAGTCGGGTGGTTCTTGACCTCCACGTCGTGCATTAAAATTGTTTAATGCACAGCTAGCCATGCATTATCACGCTTATACCATGGTCATTTGATTAATGATGTTTCTAGCACAATGACCAGAAGAGTAAAAATGATGGTTATTTAATCAGTTATGGCTCGTTAGTGCTAGCATTCTGCCCACTTCAAATCAGACACAGAGATTAAATAGTACTGTAAGATCACATTTATTTGAATAAATCAACGGATCGAGAGAGAGAGAGAGAGAGAGAGAGAGAGAGTCAGTGTTTAGACATGTATTGACTTTTTAATGTAAGGACAATAGAGAGAAGGGACTGGGCATCATGAGATGTTGCAATTCAGAAATGAACCCATGTCTGCCGCTTGAGCACCAGGAGTACTAGCTGCTAGATCTCAAATCTACTTCACTTTCAAATTCATCCTTTTAATAAAGAGAGTTTGTGTGAATAATTGGCGTTGTGTATGTCAAAGGTAATGCTGATGATGTTAATGCTATTGTGTTTGTTCTTACAGTGCATCAAGTCTTACATCTCTGATTGGCATGTGGTCAACTACAAATATGAGGATTATTCCGGTGACTTCCGTCAGCTTCCCAAGTAAGAACCTCAATTAGACTGAGACATGTTACAGCCTGTGTGACTGATTATAGCTGCAGGGACAGAGGACTGCAAGGTATCATTGTTACAGTGTCCTCCTAGGCTGCTCTGTGTGTGTGTGTGTGTGTGTGTGTGTGTGTGTGTGTGTGTGTGTGTGTGTGTGTGTGTGCTTATGCTACATTGTGAGGACCAAATGTCCCCACAAGGATAGTAAAACCTGAAATGGTCGGAAAAAAATGATTAAAAATAGTAAATGATGTTTATCTGAAAGTGTAAGAATGCAAACAGGTTTTCTGTAAGGGGTGGGTTTAGGGTTAGGGGATAGAAAATATAGTTTGGTCAGTATAAGAGTAATAGAAGTCTATGGAAAGTCCCCACAGTTCACAAAAACAAATGTGTGTGTGTGTGTGTGTGTGTGTGTGTGTGTGTGTGTGTGTGTGTGTGTGTGTGTGTGTGTGTGTGTCTGTGTGTGATTGTCAGCACTTGGAAAGATGTTTGTGTTGGCGAGAGCAGGAAATGTGTTTTGCTGGGTAACAAAAGAGCAGAGGAACAGTGAGTGAGGTCATCATCTCCACATTGCCACATATACACTTACAGAGCCTTTAACTGTTTAAATGGCCATCTGCTTTTTCATCTTTTATTGAGACAAAGTTGAGCAGGATGAGAGTGCAGCCAAGATCTGATTATCTGGAGAAAGAAACATAAAAACTTTCATTAAAATGTCATTACCAATCATTATATAAAGCTAAATGGATAGTTTATGTGGATATGAACATAAATGAAATATGTTACAAACAAACTTATTAAGATGCAAAATATATCACAGATATAGATTAAAATCCTTTTTTTCTTGTAGGTCCTTTTAATTTTGTCTGTAATTTTTCTGTTGACTATACTGTTCAATTAATTGGTTAAAAATACAGTAAAAAGCATTCTTGTTAAAGTAACTTTTCTTTTTTAATTTATTTTAAAATATAAATGTATAAATGCTGTGATCATTGCTCCAGTCTTCAGTGTCACATGATCCTTCAGAAATCATTCTGATATGCTGATTTTCTGCTCAAGAAACATTATTATTATCAATGTTGAAAACAGTTGTGCTGCTTAATATTTTTGTGGAAAACATGCTACTTTTTTTCAGGATTCTTTGATGAATAGAAAGGTTGAAAGAACAGCATTTATTTGAAATAAAACATTTCAAATGTCTTCATTGTTAGCTTTAATCAATTTAATGAATCTCTTTAAAAAGTACTTCCCGAAACTTTTGAGCGACAGTGTAAGTGCTGTTTTTCCTTTGAATCTGGGTGTTAATTTGTGTTTGTTTTGTACACAGCAAAGTGTCCAGACCTGATAATTTAGCCCAGCATGTTTTTGAGGTGGATGAAGATGTGGATAAAGATGAGGTAAATCAAACTCGCACACAATCACACCTTCCAGAATTGCGACCCTCTCGTTAAACTCTGAAACTGAAGTCAATCTTAAGTGACATTTTCCCTCTCTAATAAATCCTACAGGACTGTGCCAGATGCTGAATATTTATTTTCCCAAACCACTTTAACGCAAATCCCACCCTGCAGCCAATTTCATTGGTTAAGGTTAGGATTAGGGTTGTCTGTAGCATTGTGTAGGTAATCAATACCACCGAGGAGTGGAGTTAGTGCTAAAATAGTTTGGGAAAAAACACACCTCTGCACTAAATGCATATGCTATAATAGTTTTGAGTATGAAGTAAGTCAGTACACTAGTATTAGGACATACTGTACTAACACTTCATAAAACTCCATCCCTTAGTCTCGTAATGAAATACTTTCCATTTTTGTACAACTCAATTTATCCAGAACTCCTTTCTATTGCGCAAGGAATAGTAGGCAGCATTACTTCAAAACACATTCACAGATGCACAGATGAAGTCATTGGGCCTTTTCTTTTAAGATTTTTTTTTAACATGATATGATATAAGATGCACTATTGCTAACGTCACATACTATTTAGGATCATATGTAAACTGGGCTACAGCAAGGCTCTGTGTATGGAACAGACTTCTAGGTTTTCCCAAAATCCAGTGACCATGAAGGCTGCCCACATATTTAATTCTACTAATCAGCTTCCCACTTGAGGTTGAGTCACGTTTCTTATTTTAGCCCAAATTTGTGCAGTACGACAGACTGATCTGTAACTCAGGTCGTAGGTTGGAGGAATGCAGTATAATTGTTATGCTGAGTTTTGGCCTGTGGTGTGGACTATAGATAGCTCTGAGTTCCTGTTAGACTCATTTGTCTAATTTGGTCACTGATCGATTTCTTGTATTTCTAGAAAGTTAGTGTGGTAATAATAATGAGGGTGTTTTGCAATCAGGTAAACATACAGCCAATTGCTGATGGCCGTCCATTGACACCGCCAATCATAACAGCTTGCCACATTTAGATTTTACATCATTCAGGCTGTTTTTATGAATGTTAGCAATTATTAGTGATGCTTGCTGATGTTACCGGTGCTCATATGTAAACTAATATTTAATCTAAACAAATCCTTAAGTATTTTTACAGACTTACTGTATATTAAAGATCAGAGCAATATATAGAGAGAGGGTAGAGCAGTTCTTACTTAAAGGGATAGTTCACCCAAAAATGAAAATTTGATGTTTATCTGCTTCCCCCCAGGGCATCCAAGATGTAGGTGACTTTGTTTCTTCAGTAGAACACAAACCAAGATTTTTAACACGAAGTGTTGCAGTCAATCAGTCTTATAATGTAAGTGGATGGAATCACGGATAAAACATACAATAAAACAAAAAAAAAAAAAACATGCACAGACAAATCCAAATTAAACCCTGTGGCTCGTAGCGATACATTGGTGTGTAAAGACACAGAACAATCGGTCTGTGCAAGAAACTGGACAGTATTTATATTGTTTTTTACCTCTGATTCATGCAATGTATGAACTGTTAGAACTCTAACACTGTTAGAGCGCGTTCTTAGCAGCAGGGTGTGATGCATCATCTTCTTCTTCTTGTGGCTTTATGGCGGATCGCAGACTTATAAGTGCATTACCACCGCCTATCTCTCAAGTGGACCATTGACACTCCTGATTGAGATTGTAGATAGAGTGTCAATGGTCCACTTGGACTTTAGCTTTATGTTTTAGCCGTGATTCCCATCCACTTACATTATAAGACTGACAGACTGCAACAGTTTGAGCTAAAAATCTTGGTTTGTGTTCTGCTGAAGAAACAGTCACCTCCATCTTGGATGCCCTGGGGGTAAGCAGTTTTCATTTTTTTGTGAACAATCCCTTTAAGTTGAAAACTGAAGTTCATGGCATTTCAACACTACTTCTAATCATATATTTGAAGACTTGTGTAGGATCATTAAAGGTCATCATCAGTTTAGTTTTGCACAAGGCCCACATTTTCCTCAGAAAACATGAAACTGTAGATTTCTTGACTGAAGTCTCTTTGCTAAAACAGCCTTCTGAGAATTCACACGAGTCTGGACTGTCCAAGACTGTACAGTCACTCTGACTGGTTTTGATATCTGCTGACTGGAAAGCTCAGATAGTGTGTTGGTTGAGAGAAAGCAGCTCTGTGAGGTCTATGAAGCATCCAGACTCCCTCTGCCCACCCACACAATCACAGCACAAGCATTTCATCTGTTGAACGCCGTTGTGTGTGCGGTTTGTTTATATCTGCAGAGTGTCAAGATTAAAGCGTTAAGGAGCGTTTAACTGGTGATTCAGAGACAACCAACCCATTGTACTAAAGTTTAACCTTCTATTGTTCTTAAAGGGTCTTTCAGGCCAATGCTCTCCTCATCTACACCTTGGAGTGTGAGGTCTGACGCCTTGCACAAAAGACCAGTTTACACCAGCATGCATGTCCAGGCTGGTTGTTGCTGGTCTTGCAGGTGGAGCAATAGTGTCACCAGCAAAACTGTTAGTTTTTATAATAAAGTTGCGTCATCAAGTCTCGCTGGTTAAGCTTGTTAAAAAGCCTGGTGAAATGACCAACAGACAAGGCACAACATATGCTATACTGTTCTTGCCAGCATGAGGTCATTAGTGTGGACCATTTCACACCTGAAAGACATAAAAAAGTACATTGAGGTAAAACAAAACAGAAATATTATTATATTTGAAAAGCATTTTGATTTGACTCTTACTTTGTTCAACTACAGGATCAAACAGACAAACCTTGGACTGTCATCACAAAACTGTTTCTTGTTTTTGTGTGTGTAAAGGACACGGCCTCTCTGGGCTCCCAGAAGGGTGGTCTCATTAAACAGGGCTGGCTACATAAGGGCAACATGAACAGCGCCATCAGCGTCACCATGAGGGTGAGCTTTTTCACTCCTGCGGAGATGTTATGTCTATGCACGTGTTTGTTTTTCATGTCTCGTTTACACTCTTCTTGTTTTCCATGCAGTCATTCAAAAGAAGGTATTTCCACCTGACACAGCTGGGCGATGGGTCGTATAATCTCAACTTCTACAAGGATGAGAAGATCAACAAAGAGCCCAAAGGAACCATCTTCCTGGACTCCTGTATGGGAGTGGTGCAGGTGTGCAGACAATGCTGTAATGATCACAACACAAACCTCGCTCTATCTTGTTCAGAAATTGTCACGGTATTGATTCTCATTACAATAGAAATGACATTTAAGTATATTTTAGTTGACTATAAATGCTTGTCAGTACATTCACTTTAGCCATATTCCAATAAACAATAGGAGTAGTTATGAAATTGCATATAAAGATGTACTTTAGCCCTACTCAAGTGGGTCAAAAAGCTGATTATATTTAATATAAATGTAAATTGTAATACATTTTCACTTAATTGCAATTAGCATGCAGTTAAAAGTCTGAAAACATTATATTCAGTGCACACTTAAGTATATTATTTCCATAATAAGTACTGAGCATGATGAGAAGGCAAAGAAAGCAGAGAGTGGGGGATGAAATGGCTCTCCTCCCTGTTTTAATGATTGATAAGCATTCTCTCTGGGAGTGAATTTTCCACATACACAAATCCCAAAATAAAGCTCTACGCCCACGCTGGCCCCCCATTCTATTATTGTGTGGAATTTTCTGGAACTTGTGGCCGTAATCACTCATAGGTAAACCAGCAGACCAGCGTCACACCCTACATGCGTCGTTTTGTCATTATCTGTAATGAGTTGTGTCCATTTAATTAGCCCTCTTCCCCTGACCTTTTGACACGCCTCTCACCTCCTCACCCCTCGTCTGCATCAACAGAGCAATGGCTTTTACTGCAGACCGGGGATATTAGAGTTAACTAAAGCTAAAGCCATAAAAAAACACAATTACCTGAAATAAAATAAATATTAGCTTTTCTGTCATTCTCCGTTTCTTGATAGTAAAATAACTAAAATTAAAACTGAAATAAAAAATGTATAAATTACAATACCTAATAAAAATAGAACAATAGAAAAGAAAAGAACAAAATTACTAAAACTTTAACAGAAATTAAATTGAAAACAGAAAATATACAAATGAATTCAAATATAAAAAATCTATGATAGTCTTTCAGTGTTACTAAAATAACACTTCTTTAGACTGGCAGAAAGAGAAAGAGAATGAGGGAACTTGCTGAAACACAAATAGGAGAACATACAGATTTGACATTAATTATTATAATGTAAATGAGAGCTTCCAATGTAAGGTTTTAGAGATTTTAATCTTTCCAGTCATGATGACACCTAGTGAACTAACTTAAACAGACAAAATTCTCATCTCATTGAATGTATGTATGTGTATACATGCAGAGATGTTGACCAAAACATATTCAAGTTACAGTTATTTAATGAATATGAGCTTAGAGTGCACACTAGTTTGAGGGTATTATCATCAAAAATTGGAGCAAAGGTTAAGGAATTACAGCCCTTTAATATGTACCTCCCCCCTTTTTCAAGGGACCATAAGTAATTGGATGGTTGACTCAAAAGCCATTTCATGGACAGATGTGGGATATTCCTTCATAATTGGTGATTCTAAGTGTGCCATTTGCATTTGGAAGCTGTTGCTGTGAACCACATCATGCAGTCAAAGGATCTCTCCATGCAGACAATTGTTAGGCTTCAAAAACCAACAAATCCATCAGAGAGACAGCAGGAGCATTAGGAGCAGCCAAATCAACAGTTTGGTACAAAAAAAAAATGCACTGGTGAGCTCAGCAACATAAAAATGCCTGGACGTCCACAGAGGACAACAGTGGTGGATGATCAGAGAGTTCTCTCCATGGTAAAGAAAAACCCTTTCACAACATCCAGCCAAGAGAAGAACACTCTCCAGGAGGCAGACGTTCACTGTCAGAGTCTACAATCAAGAGAAGACTTCACCAGAGCAAATACAGAAGCTTCACCACAAGCTGCAAACAAGGCCAGATTAGACTTTACCAAGAAACACCTAAAAAAGCCAGACCACTTCTGGAAATGTATTCCTTGGACTTCTAAAATTAAGATCAACCTGTACCAGAATGACAGGAAGAAAAAAATATGGAGAAGGCTTGGAACAGCTCATGATCCAAAGCATACAACATCTGTGAAACATGGAGCAGTGTGATGCATGAGTGATCATGGCTTCCAGTGGCACTGGGTTACTGGTGTTTACTGATGACATGACAGTAGGATGAATTCTGAAGTGTACAGGGATATTCTGTATTCTCTGCCCACATTCAGTCAAATGGAGTAAAGTTGATTTGCGCTTCATAGTACAAATGGACAATGACCCAAAACATACAGCAAAAGCAACCCAGGAGTTGTTGAAGGTAAAAAAGTGGAATATTCTGCAATGGCTAAGTCAATCTCCTGATCTCAATCCAATTGAGTATGCATTTCACTTGCTGAAGACAAAACTAAAGGCAGAAAGACCCGCAAACAAACAGCAACTGAAGTCAGCTGCAGTAAAGGCCTGGCAAAGGATCAGAATTCAGAATTAGCTTTATTCACCAAGTGTGCGCAGACACACAAAGAATTGGTTGTGGTACATGCATACATACATGCATACATATCTGACATGAGAACAGAAAACATTTAAATAGTAAGAATTAATAACTAATAACAATGAATCTGGAACCGTAGATTTATGTACAGATGTGTGCATTGTTTTCTCTATATACAGCTGCATAAATAATGAGATATGCATATGTATTTACATAATAATTGAGAAAGATGCAATAATTAGAGGTGGAGAATGAATTACAGAAATGAATTACACAACACAGGGAATGATTCCTGTGTTAGCTGTTTAAGCTGGAGATGGCATCAGGGAAAAACTGTTTTTATGCTTTTAATTGAGTAAATTCCTTTACTGTATTTCTCTGTTAATCATTAGATTCTAAAAAACTTTAAAATACATAGCTCTGCCAGCTGAGCAAGCAACCGTGAGCAGCTTCGTAGGAGAAATCCCCGGCTGCTGTGGGGTCAAAAGTTGGATTCCTGCATTTTTCTCTGGTTGTCTTTGCCTGACCAGATGCCCTTGCTCTCATGTTTTTAAACCCATCCCTTTAAAGACACTTAACCCCTCTGTAAGAACTGCCCTGGGCAGGGTTGGGAATCTGTTGTCCTCCGTATGGAAATCATCTCACTTCTTTCCCAGGCTTCTAGGAAGGTTCTACAACATTACATGACTGAAGTTGTACAAATTATATTAATCTGAGTCTTACTGATGTAGCGTACATGATACACCTCAAAAGTCATCTATAAGAGATGTTTGTAGCGGTTTTAACTGTGGTAAATGTATCATCAAGTGAGTTCATTTTGAACTTTTTTATATGTGCAGAACAATCGTGTGCGGAGGTTTGCGTTCGAGCTGAAGATGCAAGATAAGAGTGGCTATGTTCTGGCTGCAGACTCTGAGAGCGAGATGGACGACTGGATCAGCACCCTTAACAAAATCCTCAACAGCAGCTTTGAGCTCGCCATGCAGGACAAGAGGAACGGAGACTTACACGACGGTGTGTGTGTGTGTGTGTGCAGATTATCAAGAACCCTTAGTCATCTGTGCATTTTAGACGCATTTAGATGCACATTCCTGAAGCAAACCACACTGACCTCCACACATGGGAGTGACTGTATACACAATGACAGAGACATGACTGTGTCCCTCAGAGAGTTACTGTGGTTACTGTGTGGTGTAATGACTTTCTTCTGTCCGTCTCTGTTATAGATGATGAACAGGCGAAAAGCGATCACTCCTCGAGCAGTATGGACAGTTTTCAGGTAGGTCACACTTGTCCAGAAACAGTAATGACCCTTGAGTGTGAGAGAAACTCAAGTCTGACTGAACACAGAAATCATTGCACAACTGCTGAGTTTGAGGGAGATTTTTTTGTGTACAGTTGGTGTGTAGGTAGACTTCTGACTGTCATTTTAAAGTCTGGTCCACTTGGTAGCTTATTTTGGCCAAGAACCGCCCACTGAGACTGAAAGGGCTGCTTGATAGACTTTATTTGACATTAAGGGATGGAAAACTGAAAATCTTGAAGTAAAGGAGAAAATACAGGTGTGCAAGAGGAAATCGTGCTTACTTGTTGCTAAGCCTTTCAGAACAACTGTCAATATTTTGTGAAGTTTCAATGCAATGAGCACCAACAACTTTGTCCATTTCTGCAACTAGTTCTTCAACATTTATCACAGGCGAATTCCATTCACTTCAGTAGCAATATGTGTTGAGTTTCAAGGAAATTGAGTTTCGCTTGGGGGCGAAAAAGTTGATGAACCGAAAGCTGCTTGGTTTGAAAGTGACTTCTGTGTGAGCTGTGCTTTTTACATTGCTACACAATCGAAAATGGCCATATTTGCTAAAAAAAAAAATGTCAACACTCAGCAGAAGTCAATATTAAATCAAGCAGCCTTCAATTGATCAACATGCATACATGACCAATCCTTTCTCCCTCACTCAAAATTCCCAAATGTGTGGATCCCTGTTAAAGAAGTTGCTAGTAAAAATTCACTCTACTGTGATACGTGTGTTTGCTCATTTAAGTCAAGTTACCTTTATTTAGTGTTGTATCATTGAATACACACTGTTTCTAAGCAGCTTCATTGTGATAAACAAGAAAATATCAGTATTGATCCTTTAGATCTGTAATAAAACAAATAGTAGTGTCATCATTCAACTCCATTTAGTTCTGTGTTGATTTGATTTAGATCAGTATCAGTGTGAATGTTGCAAAGTTCATTAGTTAGAAGCCAACTCAGTTCAACTACAAAGCAGTCACACAGCTTATAGTGTTACTGTAAAGCTAATAGTGTCTTTATTCAGCACGTCAGTTCAGTGTTGATTCAGTTCAGTTCAATAATTTTGCAAAGTTCATTAAATCATGAATTTAATTCAGCTGTAAGCAGCTCTACAGAAGAAAACCGTGTCGTTATAAAGCACAAGTCAGTTCAGTGTTGATTCAGTTCAGTTCAATAACAGTGCAGAGTTAATAAATTATGATATGAATGTGACTGAGCGATACAACAGCTCTACAGAAGTAGTCATTATCAGCTCAATTTAGTTCAAGTTTTGTTCTCATCCAATAGTGTGAGTGCTGTCAATCCAATAATATTGCTATATATTAAGAGTCTTTAAAACCCCAACTGAGCAAACCAAATGTGACAAGCAAGAAACCCAAACTCCATCAGGTGATAGTAATGGAGAAAATCCTTTGAGAGAAACCAGGCTCAGACCTTTACAATCATTTTGTTGGCCAAAAATTTAGAAACCACCATACTATCAAAATAATGCTTTAATTGTGTGATCTCACAGAAGGTTGTTTTGCTCCGGATCGTACAGTCATCGTCAAACACAGCAAAGAGAATATAGCATGTACATGCACATATGAAGATATAGAAAATAGTGAACTTTTTCTGCACCTGGTTATCATATGGATGTGCTATGATAATTGTATTTGTTTTTGTTCATCTGGAGCTGGAAGTGAATGCCACTGAATCAAAAAACTTGAAAGGTTTTGTCTGATATCTCTCCTGCTCTGTTCTCCAGAGTGCCAGAGACATCGAGAGCAAGATGAGAAATGAGACACGGCTAAAACTCTTTACACTGGACCCAGACTTACAGGTACAGCAAATCAGCATCTTACAGTAGCATGATTTCTGAAGGATCATGTGACACTGAAGACAGGAGTAATGATGCTGAAAATTCAGTGCTCCATCGTGGGGAATAGAGGCTTTTTTTTTTTTCAAAACTTTTCCTGACCCTTTTGAACGGTAGTGTATAAAAATATGTAGATAGATGAATCTCATGAACTCATCCTCCACAGAAACTGGATTTCTCCGGGATCGAGCCAGATGTGAAGCCCTTTGAGGAAAGGTTCGGGAAGCGAATCTTGGTGAACTGTAACGACCTCTCCTTCAACCTGCAGAGCTGTGTGGCGGAAAACGAAGAGGGTCCAACCACTAACGTACTTCACCTTACTACCTATAGTTTCCAGCCATTTCCATCACAGTATACCAACTTCTAAGAGTTTCTGTACTGGTTTGCATTGCAGGTCGAGCCCTTCTTCGTCTCTCTGTCGTTGTTTGATATTCAAAGCGGACGCAAGATCTCCTCGGACTTCCATGTGGATATGAACCATTCGTCTGTGAAAGCGCTGCTGCCTCCGTCAGGAGCTCACAGCAGCACCGCAGCACCAGACAGTCCACAAGCAGCTCAACCGACAGCCAACAGCCTGACAGAGAGCGCCATTCAGTTTCCACGACAGGTGAGGACACACACAACAAGAGATCCCATCTCTGTCAACAGCAACTGTGACCTGCTATTGATAAACACACAGAATCAGTTTGGTTCATCCCTCAAATGAAAGCCATTTACAGTATTACAGGCACAGACACAGTTTAAAATATTCAACTTTCACAAAAGTGTAACCATAACACTTGATTTTTCCCCCCATTTTTTTAACATCAGTTATGATCATAATGACCATAAATCCATTTATTTTTATGATTCTAGACCTTTTTTTTTATGGAAAAACACACACAAAATATTACACATTTTCCAAATACTAAATGCTGAGTACGTTTATTTTATTTTGTTTTGTTTTGTTTTTTTGTTTAGTTTTTTTTTTTTTTTTTTTTTTTTTTTTTTTTTTGTTTTGTTTTGTTTTTTTTTTTGTTTTGTTTTGTTTTGTTTTGTTTTGCTTTGCTTTGCTTTGCTTTGCTTTGTTTTGTTTTTTTTTTGTTTTGTTTTGCTTTGCTTTGCTTTGTTTTGTTTTGTTTTTTGTTTTGTTTTGTTTTGCTTTGCTTTGCTTTGTTTTGCTTTGCTTTTGTTTTGTTTTGTTTTGCTTTTGCTTTTGCTTTTGCTTTTGCTTTTGCTTTTGCTTTTGCTTTTGCTTTTGCTTTTGCTTTGTTTTATTTTAATTTTACAGTCCTTGGATAAGTCAATGATTAGAAACAATAATAATTTTAATACATTATTATTTTTTGTGCAGTGTCAGATCTTTTGCCAATATGATGTAAGTAGTTTGTAAAATAGATTCATGAAGGGAAATTATGGTGAAATATTAAAATTCTTATAAAAATACACATTTTTTGGCACATTTTATGCTGTTTGCATTAACACAAACTAGGAAAAAGACAAAAAAAAAGGACGCAAAAAAAGAACTCTCTTCTGCACACCAAGGCTGCATTTATTTGATAAAAAAAATACAGTAAATGCAATAATATTATTACAGTGAAATATTATTACAAAACTACTTGTTTCTATTTTAATACATTATAAAATGTAATATATTCCTTCAGAAATCATTCTAATATGCTGATTTGCCACTCAAGGAACATTTCTTATTATCCTTTACATTTCTGTAGAAATGGTGTTGGTTTTTTTTCCCAGTCACTTTACTGTTAATTATCAGTTTAA
Source organism: Cyprinus carpio (assembly GCF_018340385.1). Taxonomy (NCBI): domain Eukaryota; kingdom Metazoa; phylum Chordata; class Actinopteri; order Cypriniformes; family Cyprinidae; genus Cyprinus; species Cyprinus carpio. Next base: position 4,986,673 of record NC_056605.1, read on the forward strand.
TGCATCCTTGCTAAATAAAAGCATTTCATCTAAAAAAGTATTACTGACTCCCAAACACTTGTGTACATTAAACATTACTACCCTTGTTTGTGAAAATCTTTTACATTGAGTTTTTCTGATCATTTCTTTCTCTAGGGCGTGTTTTCGGTGACCTGTCCGCACCCTGACATCTTCTTGGTCGCTCGGATAGAGAAGGTCTTACAGGGTGGAATAGCACATTGTGCCGAGCCTTATATGAAGAGCTCAGACTCTGCTAAGGTAGCGCAGCTGCTGCTGCTGTGTGTGTGATATCACTTTTAGGCCTCTAAAGCCAAAAAAATCTTGATGTTGGCGAGTGTTTTTAAAGCTCTCATATTTCTGGAAGAGATACTAGCCCATCTCTGCCTGGAGACCTGTCATGCTCTTTCCATTCTGGGTGTGTTATAGTAATATAATTCAGATACAAATAATGTGAAGTCCCATTTGAAATGGCATACTTTGCAAACCTAATTACAGAGCTGCATATCTTTAAAAGTGCAGTTCTTTTCTTTCCTCTCTCCTCAGGCTGCTCAGAAGGTTTTAAAGAACGCTAAGATGGCCTGCAGCCGGCTGGGTCAGTACCGAATGCCGTTTGCATGGGCCGCTAGGTGAGACACACTGACTTTTTATTAGAATAAGCTCTTGAAAGTCACACACAGATGATGGAAGTCACTTATTATGGTTCAGACATTTCCATGCCATAAGCAGGACAGTTTTGAATGTGAGATTGTGGAGGATGCGGCAGACATCATCACTGTACCACTGTGAAAATCCAGGCAACTCACTTACTGAACTACACTGTGCATCTGGATAAGTGCCATTTTTAATGACAAAATTGTTAATAATTGTCATATTTTATACCAAAATCTAAAGAAATTATATTTTGCATGAAGAAATCTAATTTTTAAGGCCATTATGATTTCTTTACATTACTAAAATTTATTTATTTTTTATTTTGCATAAATTCTAAAGTATAATTTATAAGTGTACGATGTGGTAGTTTTTATTGTACTGATTTTAGTTAATAATAATAGTAATAATAATAATAATAATAAAATACTTGCATTATTATTATTATTATTTTTAAATGCATCTCGACTGGAATTTAATTTTTGAGTGGAGGATCGATGTCTTCTGTGAAGTGAAATGATAGTTGTCTGTGTGTGAGAACAATACTAATATTTTAAAGCTTTGTTTATGAATGCATATATAATAGTTGGCTGGAAGCAATGGCTTTTAGTTTAAAATATAATTTTTCTCACCAGCATCAAAAGACATTATTCTCTTTCGGGTGGAGAATCCATTTAATTGTCATTAAAATGTCACAATGCTTAAAAATTGTCTTAAGTCTTAAAATAGGCTTCATTGCAACATACATTTTCCTATTTTTCTTTTAATTTGAGAAGAAATACGGTGTGATGTGGCCACTTTTTGTAAGATCTGTAACATGTTTTAATGCTCTTCTCCATCATTTGATTATAATTTGTACTTACAAAAGGTACATAAACATCCCTTAAAAAAATCTAGTTTCTGTGGACAGTAATAATGTGTTTAAATCGCATAAATTGGAGCAGGTCAATATAGTGAAACATTATATATTGAGGTTTATTTGCATGGAAAAGTGGCACATTTGCCCTGAAAATCAACTTAAAATTATAATATGTGTGGTACAGTGCTTTACCAGTGCATACGTTGGACTGTGGATAGTATGAAAACACCACTGAAACATCTCAAAGGTCTAAACTATACAATGACTTCCAGCCTGAGTTGTACTGTGTAAAAGCTACAAAAGTAGAATCAATAATGTTCAGGCAAATAACTGTACAACTGTTTTAGTTCCTGTTTTGTTCTAGTAAAGGCTGTTGATTGTAGTTTTTAAGCCATGCCATTAGGTTTATCTTTCCAGTGGGATGTTACAGACGAGCTGGGCAGGATGTGTGTGTCTGTGTGTGCTCTTATCTCTTTCACCCGAGTGGAAAAGTGGCATAACACACCAGCAGGATGAGCTTTGTGTCTGTTTCTCAGGCCGCTGTTTAAGGACGCCTCCGGGACGGTGGACAAGAGCGCTCGATTCTCGGCTCTCTACCGACAGGACGGCAACAAGCTCTCCAACGAGGACATGTTCAGACTGCTGGCAGACTTCAAGAAGTCAGTTCTACAGTCATTCCCTCCAATAATAACACTCTTGTAGTGTTTCATGTGTTTAGTGTTTGCATGACCTGCAGAACCATGTTGTACACACTCTTGTTCAGCTCACAAGAAAGATGGTATTGTTTTCTCTCTTCTGTCAGGGGTGTTGATATTTTAGAAACAGAATAGTCTCTTTTTCCCCTTGTTTATTTTTCCTCCTCTGTGCTTTCTCTTCTCTCAGGCCAGAAAAGATGGCCAAGTTGCCTGTGATTCTGGGTAATTTGGATGTTACGGTCGATAACGTCGCACCAGATCTCACTAGTAAGGCTCTCATATGCTTTTCTAAAAGTCTCTCTGCATCAAACGCATGGATTTGGATTGTTTCATGTCGACTACCTGCTGCTTCTCACTGATTGGTTGATCTCGTGTGTGCAGATTGTGTCACGCCCTCCTATCTTCCTCTTCGTCAGACGGAAGTCGCAGACTGGAGCAGGATAGTGTTTGAGGTGGAGGAGTTTGTGCCGTCTATCGCTAAATGCTCCCAGCCTTTCACAATTTACAACAATCACCTGTATGTGTATCCACGCCATCTCAGATACGACAGCCAGAAGAGCTTCACCAAGGTAAAACCATGCTACGTTTCTGAACCCACAGCAGTGGTCTCAAACTCCTACTGAGTTTATGTTGTGTTTCATTTACCTCAGAAGTCAGATATCAGAGCTGGGAGTGAATTCACACCCAAGTCAAGGTCAAATTGTGATGGACGCCTACATTGTTAGCAATACCAGTACTGCAAAAAATGATTTTCTTACTTAGTATTTTTGTCTTGTTTTCTAGTATAAATATCTAAACATTCTTGATTCAATATGCATTTTCTTCAGATATTAAAGGTGCTGTATGTAGGATTGACACCGAGTGGTTGAACTAGGTATTGCAGTCTAAATTCAAAATATTGCAGGGTTTTTTTTTCACCCGGCCTCTCCTCCTCAGACTTGACAAACATGCAAGTTGACAGATTGAGGACACCAACAAGAACGAGCTCAATTGATGATGAATTAAATGAAATGCACCGTGCTTTCCGCTAACTGGCTGCTGAAATACAATTGGGTAAACCAGCAGTGGGCGGGTTTCACAAACCAAAACAAAGATCAACATTCCGGCCCGGAACGCACATTTTCAAAGGAGAATAACTGACTGTAGCATTGTTTTTCAGATTAACATGTATGTTAACTTAGCATGTTTCTTAAATATCTGCAAACATATTATGATATTTCTATGCTTTAGTAGAGTCAAAATCTTACATACAGCACCTTTAAGTTTTGTTTTCTAAAAATAAAAGTTTAAAATTTAGTAAGTTTTTCTTAAAGCAAGCAGAAATATCTGCCAGTGGGGTAAGAAAAATCATCTTAATTCAAAGGCTAAACAAGATTATTTTTCTTGCTCCATTGACAGATGTTTTGAAGGGGTCATAGTCGGATGCTGTTGATATGATTCTTTAGGGTCTTAATAAAAGGTCTGTAGCATAGTTTGGTTAAAATGTATCAATGGTAGTGTAAAACAATACAGTTTTTACCCTGTCAGAAACAACTCTGTCTACAGCGAGTTGTTTTATTACATGTCGCTTTAAATGCAAATGAGCTCTGCTCGCCCCGCCCCTCTCTGAGAGACGGTAAACTTCAGCCTCATTCATCATGAACTTGTTAACTAGCACATTATTAGGAAAGGCGATTTGCAAATATTCAATAAAAAAAACAATTCGTCAATTACACAAGCATATAAAAAGCTGTATTTTGCACAGATAATGCTGAGTTATCATGTGCACTGATAGAAGTTGGATAGTACTGTGTGCACCAATGAGTTTACTGAGACAGAGACAAACAGAAGTGCTACCAAACAATATATTGCTACTGTTGTTCATGTTTTATGAATGTTGGCATGCTAAGTAGCCTTCTGGGATTCTGAACGCAAGAGTTTCCAAGTCGGAACTCTGACTTGAGGAAGACATTCCAGTTAAAAGTTCCTGTTCGGAAAAGGAATTTCCCATTTCTGAGCACAAATGGATCAGCATTAGTTCAAACCCTGCTCCAACACATGAAATAAGCCCGAAGGACTTGATTACATTTACATTTACATTTAGTCATTTTATCCAAAGCGACTTACAATTAGAGGATACATAAAGCGATTCTTCTTAAAGAGGCAAACAGACACAGGAAGTGCTTGTAATACCAAGTTTTAGACATTGTTCAAATAAGTACAAGCTAGAAAGAGAAGGAATAAATAAAGAGAAAGACATGCATTTAATTAAGGCTGAAGCTTAACTCTCCATGGCTGTGGCCCTCCAGGAACTGAGTTTGAGAACATTATGGGAAAAATGCAGAAATTGACCTGAACAAACATTCTTCTTAATATTTAAACATATGCAGTGGAAACTACAGGCATTAACAAGTGTAATGAGGCATTAGGGAAACCTGAAAAGTAAAAAAAAAAAAATTAACAAGCAATGGGACACTAGTGCTTTTCTGTTGCCATCAAACAAGGAGAGAGAAGGAATGTGATGTACCTCAGGAATAAATCAGTCTAACAGTCGCTGCCAAAAACCTTCAAGTATGCAAAGGAGGGCTACATCCAAAACACTAATTTGGCTTAAATACAGGATGGGGAGACCAGCTACAGACATCCATCCAGGCAATGTGCTACAGCAGCGATTCCCAAACTGTTGAGATCTAAAATACTTATTTAAAGGCCCCTGAGATTTTAAGTTAATATTTAAAAAAATTTAACAATAATTTGACAGTGCAGTCACAGTTTGCAGTTCTCTGATGTTGGTTTATTGTTGACCTGACATGCAGGTAAACAACTAAAAGATTTTGGTCTGGTTTCACAGACAGGGCTTAGACTAAGCCAGGATTAGGCCATAGTTCAATTAGGACATTTTAAGTAATTTTTATAAATGCGCCTTACAAAAAACATTACTGGTGTCCCTCTTGAGACAAGATTGACTTTAAGATCAATCAGTGCACGTTTCTTTCAATTAAAACAACTCAGCCTTACATTTTAGTCTGGGACTGGCCTCAAGCCTTGTCTGTGGAACTGGGGATTAAACTTTAAGTCCAAGACACAATGTCACAGGACTCATGTAGCAAAAGTGTGTAGGATAAGTAAAGTTGCTAAAGTAGGGTTAGAAAGATCAGTATTTTTCAGTGAAGTGTTAGTTGAGTGTGTTTCATGTTCATGTCTCTTTGATTCCAGGCCAGAAATATCGCTCTGTGTCTTGAGTTCAGAGATTCAGATGAAGAGGACGCTCTCCCACTGAAGGTAATGTCTCACACAAACACTCAATTCTCAACACTTAAATTATATATATATATATATATATATATACATATATGTAGCTGTGTGCTCTGTTTTGTCAGTGTATTTACGGGCGTCCAGGAGGGCCTCTGTTCTGTAAGAAAGCATTTGCTCCGGTCTTACACCACCAGCAGAACCCAGAGTTTTATGAAGAGGTGAGACGTTTACCTCGGAGCTCTACATATCTGCGTTTGTGTGTTCTTATGGTCAAACTGTTGTGTTGTCTGTGTGTTTGAATGTTTGTTTTTAACTTGTCCAGTTTAAGATAGAGCTGCCGGCTCAGCTGACGGACAGACATCATCTTCTGTTCACTCTCTATCACATCAGCTGTGACAGCAACAGCAAAGCCAGCACTAAGAGACGAGAACAGGTGGAGACACAAGGTGAGACGCACACTCACATACGACCTTCTGAAAGCAGCTTTAACCACTGGACTGAAAATACACAGTGAAGGAATAAAAGGAGAATCAATATTTAGATCCATTATAACTATTTAAGCGCAATGTGTTGGGCTGCATACGTTGGCATTTTAGGGACCCTGTTTTTTGCTAAGAACCATTCCACCCACTCATTCTGTTGTGTGTGTGTGTGTGTGTGTGTGTGTGTGTGTGTGTGTGTGTGTAGTGGGTTATGCGTGGCTCCCCTTGCTGAAGGATGGCAGAGTCATCATGAATGAACAGCAGGTGGTAGTGGCTGCAAACCTGCCATCAGGTTACCTGAGTTACCAGGACAACAGCAGCAAGGTGAGAGATTCTATTAATATTAATCATGTTCTTTGTGTGTTTGTGTGTGTGTGTGTGTTTATTGTTGGTGGTTTTTGTTTGGTTGTATTATTTTGTTTTGTTTTGTTGTATTTTTTTTTTTGTTTTGTTTTGTTTGGGGTGTTGTCTTTGTGTGTGTGTGTGTGTGTGTGTGTGTGTGTGTGTGTGTGTCTGTATTTTGTTGACACATTGCTATGTGATGTGCTTTTTGTTTTGTTTGTGGTGTTGTTGTTTTGTGTGTATTAATGTTTTGTTGTATTATGCTGTTTTTTGTGTGTGTTTTATTGTTATGTGTTGTTTTATTTATTTTTTGTATTTTTTGCTTTGTTGTGTTTTGTGTTTTTATGTTTTATTTGTAGTTGTGTTTTGTTTTGTTGCATTGTCTCATTTTTGTATTTTGTCACATTTTGTTTGTTGTACTGATTTGATTTGAGATGTGTTGGGTTAAGTTGCTAAGGGGTGAATTAGAAATGTGTTGCAAAATTCACCATTGAAGACCATGTCACCATAGCACCCCCCCCACACACACACACACACACACACACACACATGGTTTGATTTAATTGGTAAATCAAATATGCTATCAAAGATATGCACTATATACTCGTGAAATAAAAATAAACACAATGTGCACATCATAATCCCATAAGAGGCTAAAAATGATGTCCAAAAATTAAACAATATTATCGAGTAATAATCTTACGAATCACAAACAGCCCAGCAAATAAAAATAAATATCACTCACCACTAAAAGTGCTTCTTCCTGCTGTTTTTATAATATGCTAGAAGTTACAGAACTTTTACAAATGTATCATTTCGTTTCTCTATTTAACAACATTAACTTACAATAGTGAAGGATGTCTTCTGTCAGGTAGATTTTCTCAATTTTCTAGCTGGATATTGTGCTTGCGATCAATAATCACGTCTTTGCATTTGCTAAACTGATTTGCAGAAATCAAAACACGAGTCCCGCTCGCTATGAAGTGGGAGCAACTAGGCGGCTTGGTCTTATAACCTTTCTGGAGTGGCTATGTTCACAATTCAAAAAAATTATTTGGAAAAAGAATAATTCATTTGTTATTTGTATGGTCCAGGTGGTCATACGGTGTGTATGCCTACAAATACAGGACAAACTGATGCCTTAAATACAGGACGATTCCGTATTATACAGAATGGTTAACCCTATTTAAATGCAAAAGAGGATTGTCTCGGGCGCCCCCTAGTGTTCAGGGCCCTGGACTGCAGCCCATGTTGCCCATTAGGATAACGCAGCCCTGATTGAAGTATACAGGCACATATGCTTGAAGTCTGAAATGTGCATGAATGTACATAAATATTTCAATAATTAATTAACATATTCACAGTAGTCGACATGTTCATTGACATGTCGGTTATTGATCATGTGACCATCTTTTTTAGTAAGCATTACATTTTGAAGAATAAAGGCCTTTTCAGATCCATGTTTCCTGTGCACTGATTAAATGTGTGTGTGTGTGTGTGTGTGTGTGTGTTACAGCAGCACACTGGTCAAGAGGTGAAGTGGGTGGATGGTGGGCGGCCGCTGCTCAAAGTCTCCACACAGCTGGTGTCCACTGTATACACACAGGTATGAAGTGTCCACCTGCACATCTCAGATCAGAATTTTACATACACAAAATGTGATATAGAGCATTAATGCTTATTTTTTAACTTTTCTTTCTCATCAGGATCAACATCTGCATAACTTCTTTCATCACTGCCAGAGTATTGAATCCACAGGCCAGTCAGGAGGAGAACTGATCAAATACCTGAAGGTACTTGCTGTCTGTCCTTCATCTGAGGATGTTTGAGGCCTGGAGGTGTTTGTTCAGTTTAGTGTGCATTAGCAGGCGTTTCTCACCCAGCTCATCCTGAGATCACAGTTCTGTCTCTCGTCCTCTGTAGAGTCTGCATGCCATGGAGGCTCATGTGATGGTGAAGTTCCTCCCCACCATACTGAACCAGCTGTTTCGTGTGCTCACCATCTCCAGTCAGGATGATGTTGCTGTGAACGTCACCAGGTCTGTGCTGTACTGTGTCTGTTACAGTCTTATTTTAGTACGGTTAATACACTATTATACTTGTTATTAATACTTTGTATTCATTTTTCAGTTTTCATTTTCATAGTTTTATTTTTAGTAATTTGATGTGCTTTTCTGTTTGTTTTTTTTGTATAATATGTTATATGTTTGTAATATGTATAATATGTTTTTTGGGGGGGGTTAATTTCTTTTTATTTCAGTTTTAGTTTATTTAAAGTTAGTAATTTTATTGTTTCACCTTAAACATATTTTGTTTATTTGCCAATACATTTCTAATTTTCGTTTAGTTAAAGGTTTTCCAACCTTATTTTTTAATTTTTAATTAATTTTTTTATTTTTTTTTTTATTTTATTTTATTTTTATTTTTTTATTTTTTTTAGTTTAGTACCCATTTTGTCTAACATTTTGTCTGCTGTCCCGTCAGGGTGATGATTCACGTCGTGGCTCAGTGTCATGAAGAGGGTCTTGAGCATCACTTGCGTTCTTATGTAAAGGTGAGTTGCATCATGATACGTCACACCTTTGCCTTTGTGTTGTAAAACAAGTCATTTTGTTCATAACCCTGTGTAATCAACATTCTTGTTTCCTTGTGTTTTTGAGTAGTACGTTTTGAAGGCTGAGACTAACTTAACCAATGGTAAAACTATCCATGAGGAACTGGCCAAAGCCATGACCACCATCCTGAAACCCTCCACTGACTTCCTCACCAGCAACAAACTGCTGAAGGTACAGCCAGCGAATCAGATTCAACATCCCTCACAATAAAGGAGTAGACTTCAATTTGTTCATGTATATTTTTTAGGTTTACATTATGTAGTAAGTACACTGAAATCAGTGTACTAGTAGTATACTTATAAGTGTACTATTTCAAAACTTTCTAGGTATAAATTGGCCCACTTTTTAGTTCAGAAAATTATACTTTTAAGTGTACTTAAAGTGTAGCTGTGGTAATTTTACATCTAAGTCTTTTTTACATCTCTTTTTAGTTCAGAAAATTTTGTTTTTAATTTTATTCAAGTGGTACTCTGTTTAATAGCCAAGTACTTCTAGCTGTCTTTTGAGTTTATGAAAGTACACTGTATAGTACAGTTTAATAGGATTTATATTGAAAATATATCTGCTTTTGCTGAAAAAAAAAAAAAAAATATATAGAAAATATATATTTATATATATACATTTTTTATGTGATTTTTTTTTTTGTGTTTTATGTGTTTTTTTTTATTTATTTTTTTATTTTTGTATTACTTAATCAAAACAACCCAACTGCAGTTTGATTGATATTACTTTGGAATGCACAATTTAAAAAAAAAAAAAAAAAAAAAAAAAAACATGATTTATGAAAATTTCTAAAAATCTGTTTTTGCAAATGAGCTCTTGGTATATTCTCTTCCTCCTCTAGTACTCCTGGTATTTCTTTGAGGTTTTAGTCAAGTCTATGGCTCAGTACCTGATTGAGACGGGCAAGGCCAAGGTGAGAATGGGCAAGCTCTTTTATGGGTTCTTACACTAAAATCTAGTTTATTTCTGAACTTCTTCATATGGTCATGTCTGTAATCACAAAAAACAAAAACCGGGTGTTATTTTCATGCCAGTTGTAAGCTAATCCCATATCCTTCAGGTGTCTAGGAACCAGCGTTTCTCAGCTTCATTCTATCACTCCGTGGAGACCTTAGTGACAATGCTGGTGCCTCATATAACACAGAAATACAAAGACTACCTGGACGCGACACGAAACGCCAATCACAGCCTTGCTGTCTTCATCAAGGTGAGCCGCGCTGCTGGTCTGGAAGACATCAAGCATCAAATCTACCCTATTGAAAAATAAAATACTAAAATGTATTTGAAATACATTTATTTTGTACTAAGTATACTACAGACACATTTAGATATTTATGTGCTTGATAAAAATACCCTGCAATTGTACTGTTGGTATACTAAACTGATATACTTAAAGTCTGCGTTATTGGAACAACTAGTTTTGTACTAAATGCACTTTAATTGTGCAGAAGTTTTGCTGAAGTCCAACTAAAGGTGAACTGAAGTATATTTGATTGTGCTAAAGTGGAACTATTGCAAGTATACTTCAGGTACACTTTAAATATCTTGCCTTTAAAGGCTGATATTATACAGAGATCGTGCAATTCTTATTAATATGATATTAAAACACATTTTAGACTTAATATTAAGAAATGTGCATTGTGCAATAAAGAAATACTCCAAATAAAGTTTAATTACAATTGAAGTGATATGTCTATAAATATGTAAATTGATTTGAAATATACTTAGTATAAAATAAAGTGTATTTTAAATAGATTATGGCATAATGTTTTATTTGGGTTAAGATCTAGAAGTTAGAAATCAAGAACAACATTCCTTTTGGTTTGATTTTATTTGTACAGTAGTTCAACAAAATTAAAAAAAAAATGTATTAATTTATGTTGTTATATATTACTATTTAGCTTAATTTTTTCTTTAGTTTTGGTTTTAGTCATAAGTAATAACACTGGTTTAAAGACAAAAAAGACACATCTTGAATCGGTCAGTAAACTCAACCATTGTTTGTTTTCTCCAGCGCTGTTTTACCTTCATGGACAGAGGGTTTGTCTTCAAGCAGATCAACAACTACATCAACTGCTTCATGCCCGGAGATGCAAAAGTAATATGCTTCTGCTTTAACATCTCCATTTACACCCTTTCATGTCATTTCAAATATATATATTCCATATTCTGTAATTTCCCGCGATGCAGTCTGATGCCCGTCTCTCTGTTTCTTCCTCACTCAGACGCTGTATGAGTTTAAGTTTGAGTTTCTGAAGGTGGTCTGTAATCATGAGCACTACGTTCCTCTCAATCTGCCCATGCCATTCGGGAAGGGCCGAATCCAGCGCTTTCAAGGTAATCAATTATTAAAGAGAAGAGCAGAAAGAGCAGACCTTGTTGAATATTGATTGAATGGCACTGAATCAAAGGCTGATAGAAGTTTTTAACATAATTAGTATATTTTATTATAGCTATCTTCCTATAATCCAGTGCTTCTCAGCCAGGAGCTTTCAGCAAACATCTAAGGAGGCCTCAAGATGACCTAAATGATTTAAAATAAGACAGAAGGAGCATTAAAATAAGCAAAAACAACTACAAATCTAGATTTCTTATTTACGTTTTTTTCCAAGGTCTTGAAAACCCTGAATATGCGATATATAATGTTAAATTAGACTAGACAGTATATCACATATTGTCTGATATCTAGACCTGGAAATGTAATGCATATTATTAAAATATTATAATTTATATTTTATTTGGGACCTTTGAGTCAAAAAGATTGAGAACCACTGCTCTTTTATAATATATTTATAATAATTAATTAAGTTTACAAAAAGTAGTCTATGCTTTGACTGCATATTCCAAGACTGAAATTTAGTCGCATTCAGTTAAAACATTTAAACATAAACATAAAAACTATTTAATTGATGTTTATTTTCTGGCACATGCTCTAACTCAGGGGTCTTCAACTAAAATTGCTTGAGGTCCAGTAATGAACCCTCCTCACCAGCCGAGGTCCGGACAATTATATAGCCTGCCTAAAAACATGAACTGATGGTTTTTGCCAGACCGTGGTATCTGCAGGATATTTAAGCTTAAATTTGGACAGGAGTCCTCCTGTTGGCGACCCCTGCTCTAAATGATGACAGAAGACTATTCCGATATAATTCCGGTTTCTATGGTGATAATGCCTGTTGTTTCCGTTTCTATAGTTCAGGAATGATGTTTAGTATTTTCGGTTCTGAACTCGCGTCCTTCTCTGTGTCTCTGTCAGATCTTCAGCTGGACTACTCTTTAACTGATGATTTCTGTAAGAATCACTTCCTGGTGGGGCTGTTGCTGAGGGAGGTGGGCGGAGCTGTGCAGGAGTTCAGAGACATCCGTCAGATCGCTGTACAGGTGCTGAAGAACCTGATGATCAAACACGCCTTTGACGATCGCTACTCCTCCAAGGTGAACGAGCACCATAATGTGTCACGAGCATGTGTGCTAAGAACACGGCTTTGAATATATTAAATATAAAGCGTGTGTTTTGTATGTTTTTCAGGGTCAGCAGGCTCGCTTGGCTACGCTTTACCTGCCTCTGTTCAGTCTGCTACTGGAAAACGTCCACAGGCTCAACATCAAAGATGTGCCGCCTGTCACCAACCAGACCAACATTGTAAGACTGACACCTAGTGTTTGCTTCAGGCTGTGCAGCTAAACAGAACCACTTGCTACCAGATTGCAGGTTTAAAGTGATTAACAGAAATTGGCAATTCAGTCATAATAAAGTCATTCCCTTATGTCCTTCCAAATCTGGTTTAGTTTTTTCTATAGAACGCCAAAGATATTTTTTTGAAAATGTCAGTATTTTTGTCCATACAATGAAAGTCAGTAAGGTTCAGTGTTGCTTAGGACCTTTGTCTTTCATATTATGAAAACCGTGACATTCTTCAAAATTTCTTCTTGTGTCATACAGTGTCAGAGCATTTCATTTACTGGATGGCATTTCTATTTTTATTAGAACTTAGAATTTGACATGATTTGACGTTTGATTTAATTCTGATTTAAAGGGCCTTGATTCGTTTAGATTTTGATTTGATTCTCTGTTATTAAGAATACTCCACTGAAATCATTGATAATAACTGATATTAATAAGAAAGATTTCTTGAGGAGCAATTTAGCATGATTTCTGAAGGATCAGGTGACACTGAAGACTGGTAATAATGCTAAAAATTCAGCTTCGCATCACAGGAATAAATGACATTTTAAAATATTTTAAAATAGAAAACTGTTATTTTAGATATTAATAACATTTTACAATATAGACTTTTTTTACAGTGTATTTGATCAAATAAATGCAGCCTTGGTGAGAAAAACATAAATCAATTTTACTGTCCCCAAACTTTGCAAATCCATTGAATAAAGGTGAACATTAAATGATACATCTTGAGATGTATCAATATCATATGTATCAACAATTAATATTAGTATCAGATTGCTTGAATTATTTTTATCAGAAAACAGTGTAGTTCTCAAAGTAAAAATGACATGAACATATATTAACATGCTAACAAAATGTATAGTAAAATACAAATTGCAGTACAACGAGTCACCAAAATATAGTGGGTTAACAGATTGCTCTTTAAACCAGCTTGAGTTTGTATTGTTTCAGAATGGCCGTGATGATCATGTCATGATGACACCTACAAAAAATATGGCCAGTCCAGTGGACAGCAGCCTGCATAAAGAGGTGTTTGGAGTGATTTCAGGAACAGGTGAGACATAGCGTCCTAACCAGACACTATCTGACAGTTTTACAAAAACAAGCTCTACGTTTGTTCCCATTGAAATGCCTTTTGACTATTATTTCTTATGTCAGGCCTTACAGGGTTAAAATAATTCTGTTCAGATTACTGTTCTATGTGAAATATTGTTTGAGAGTGATTGTGTCCAGTGTATTGATGTGTTTTGTGTTTGTCAGTCTCTCCTCACACTCCGACCGTGAGCTCTGTACGGCACACTGACTCACGCAGCTCTCTTATCAGCACGGACTCTGGGAACGGCCTATCAGAGCGCAGCATTGACAAGCCACACCCCCTAGACAAGGTACTGCTCACATGACCTGATTGTCATTTTTGTGTACATTATTTATGATGGACTGTTATCATGTTTTTTGTTTATGTGCCGCAGTGTGTGTGTGCGTGTGTAGGGTTGTATGTTTATCCCAGTAGTGTGTGTGTGTGTCTGTGTCTGTGTCTGTGTCTGTGTGTGTGTGTGTGTGTGTGTGTGTGTGTGTGTGTGTGTGTGTGTGTGTGTGTGTGTGTGTGTGTGTGTGTGAGTGTGTGCGTGTCTGTGTGTGTCTGTGTCTGTGTGTGTCTGTGTGTGTGTGTGTGTGCTAACCTGTGGTTGTGTGTCTCCTGCTGTCGCGGCGTTCAGCGGGAGGGTTTCACTCGCCGTCACTCTGCCAGCGTGCTGCGTTTCTTTACTGACTCAGAGGAGTCGTCGCTCTCTGCACGTCTCAAACGCCAGACCATGGACTTCTCTCTGCTGTCTACACCGTCTGAGCAACACACACACCCTACACAAGTATTACATCAGCGCTGACCTCTGACCCCCGCCCTGCAGCCCTGCTATTACCACTCACCTCTGTCCTCTTACCCTACACGGTCCCTGTCTGGTGTTTCTGTGTGTGCGTGTGGCTTTACTGATCCTCTGTTCCCTTAGTTAGAAGATAATGATTGACCGTCTTAAAGGGGTCATGTTACATTTTGTGTTTCCTGAAGGTCACTTGTACATGGGATAGATCCCAAAATCATCATTTACTCACCCTCGAGTAGTTCCAAGCTTGTATGAGTTTCATTCTTCTGTTGAACATAAAAGAAGATATTTTGAAGGATGTTTTTAATCAAGCAGTTGTCGGTAGCCATTGACTTCCATAGTATGGAAAAAAAAACTATGGAAATCAATGGCTACCGCCAACTGTTTGTTTACCAGCAATCTTCAAAATATCTTTTTTTGTGTTCAGCAGAAGGCAGGCTTGTTTTTGCAGCTGTACCTTTAAGACTTTGATATGTAAATGATCTTTCATTTTTTGTGAATGTATTAAAAATTATTTTGATTTTTGAAAATGATTTTGACATTAGTTTTACATGCCTGTTTTATAAAATTATTATATTTCACTCACACATAGCTTTAAAACTCCTGCTCAAATGGACATAGCTGCCCTCAGAATACTAAGACTAAGTCTGCTGCATTGTTTTTTTTTGTTTTGTTTTTGTTTTTTCTCCATACATGCATTTCTGGACAGGAACAATAACACTTGTAATGAATTATGGGTTTATTACAGAAAGAAAACACACCTCTAAAATTCACCATTGGCACCAAACTGCTTCATGATTCATCAGTGATCAGTTTATATTCAAATTCAGATCATTCAGCTTCAGTTCTGTGAGTTTATTATGTCATTGAAAATAAATGTAGTTTGTGAAATTAGTTCTGTTTTACAGCATTGTGACATCATTTCAAGGAAATGCATGTTATTTGTTATATTCCATATGTGTTTGATTATTAAATCAGGTTTATAGCAGGTGTTAACAGTGATTAAGGATGGGGTTGGGTGGAGTTGCTATAATCCAATTAAGCTCATTTGCTTAGAGTGAATAACGACACTGTGTCACACCCCCCACCACACAACACACTACACCACATACAGTATAAGGCCCCCTTCACCCGCTCACCACAGCCCTGCAGGGGGCCCCAAAGTCATTTAGATTCTGAACATTCTCTCTTTCATTGTGATGTCGTCAGATCAGCTGTAGATTCCGCTTCACTTGCACAATGGGTTTGTAGGGGCTTGTATTTAAAGGTACATGGGTGAATCAGCGCTGAGAGCCACAGGGAAACACATGAAGCTGAAAGTACTGGGGCCCCCTGCAGGGCTGTGGTGGGCGGGTGCAGGGGGGCCTATGTGTGGTGTAGTGTGTTGTGTGGTGGGGGGTGTGACACAGTGATTGACAGGAAGTGGACAGGGTCATTATTCTCTCTAATCAATTGAGGTTTACTGGTTTATAGCAATCCCAACCGACCGCACATTAATGCTTGTTAATCACTGTTAAAGGAATAGTTCACCCAAAAATTAAAATTTTATGTTTATCTGCTTATCCCCAGGACATTCAAGATGACTTTGTTTCTTCAGTAGAACACAAATTATGATTTTTAGCTTCAGCCGTTGCAGTCTCTCAGCTGTAAAATGCTTGTCAATGGTCACAGAATCTATTAGAGAGAAAAACATGCACAGACAAATCCAAATTAAACCCTGCGCCTCGTGACGATACATGGATGTGTAAAGACAGAAAACGATTGGTCTGTGCAAGAAACAGAACAGTATTTATATCATTTTTTTACCTCTGATTCAAACAACAGTTGTTGAACTGTTAGAACTCTTGTGAACGCGCTTCACAGCAGCAGGCGCGTGAGACTTCTTCTTCTTCTTCTAAAGCTTTTTTGGCAGTTGGCAAACCAACTAGTAGGTGCTTTACCATGCTTTAGTGTGGAACAAAATGATAAAAAATAACATAACAGGATAAAGAAAAGAGAAGACGCTAAGACATCATCTTCTTCTTGTGGCTTTAAGGCAGATCGCAGACTTATAAGTGCATTATCACCGCCTATCTCTCAAATTGAGCATTGTTATTTTTATTTGTGATTGTAGATGGAGTGTCAATGGTCCACTTGAGAGATAGGTGGCGGTAATGCACTTATAAGTCTGCGATCCGCAAATAAAGCAAGAAGAAGAAGGTGATGCAGGCTGCTGTGAAGCGCGTTCACAAGAGTTCTTACAGTTCGGACATTGTGTGAATCAGAGGTAAAAAAAATATAAATACTGTTCAATTTTTTTGCACAGACCGATTGTTTTGTGTCTTTACACATCAATGTATTGTCACGAGCTGCAGGGTTTAATTTGGATTTTTCTGTGCATGTTTTTTTTTTTCTCTCATAGATTCTGTGACCATTGCCTAGCATTGTACTGCTGAGAGACTGCAACGGCTGAAGTTAAAAATCTTTGTTTGTGTTCTACTGAAGAAACAAAGTCACCCTCATCTTGGATGCCCTGGGGGTAACCAGATAAACATCAAATTTTCATTTTTGGGTGAACTAACGCTTTAATACCTGTTATAAACCTGATTTACTAATCAAACACATAGATAATAATAAGGAACAAACATTTCCTTGAAATGATACCATAACATTGTAAAACAGTGAACCATGAATGATGTTTACAAAGCCAATTAATATTCAGTGCCGTAAACTCACAGAACTGAAGCTGAATGATCTTGTGTTGTTGTCTTGATGGAAGCATTTCAGTGTAATGGAATAAATCAGACCTGAACTGAAGCAGATAAACTGATCGTTTGTTAGTTTAGTAACAAACGTCTCATTTATTAAGTGTGTCATTGTGTCCTGCATCATAAATGTGTGTATAATAATTAAAATATGTGCAGGTTGTCAGGAACTCTGTGTCATGATATGGCCTCTTTAAGATTATTCTCCAGTGGAGAGCAGACATTTCTGTCAGCACGTCTGTATTTTGTAGACGTAACGGCAGATCTTGTGCCTAAATCCACAGCTGATGCTTCCAGTCACAGGAAGCTGAGTCAGTAAATCTGTTGACTGCAGGAATGTTGTGGTGCACTGAATGATCTCTCTTTGATATTCTTTCCTTTTGTTGCATTTCAATTAGTGCAAAAACAGTCCTTTAGTTTCCATCTGTGTAGCCACATAATAAATTAAGTGAATAATCAGACACAGTATTTTGTGGGTTTCATAGTTTCCACACCCTGCTGTCTCAGTGAGGATCTGCTGGCAGGGGAACATGGGAAATATTCTGGCCAGTGCTGTGCTATGGTAGATACATTAGCATGTTAGTGTAGGCCAGCGTGTGTGTGTGTAGAGCTGCATTCCTCCCTGTGCAGTGCATTACTGCTACTATATTAATTTCCTTTTTCGTTTGTACAAACATGGCATTTATCAAAGTGTGCATGTGATTTGAGGTGGATGTGTGTGTGTGTTAATAAATGTGCATGTGTGTGAGAGTGCTTAAAATTGCCTGAGTGTGTATTAACAGTTGCCTCAAAAGTGTTTGGACACTTAAGCAACACTTCCGTAGATCAAACCAAATATCATTTAATTTAAAAGTGATAGCACAAAAAAATAAGCTAAAAAAGAAAATGGGTTTTAAAAAACGGGTTAATATATATATTGTATATATATTGCATGAAAGTTAAACTAAATTAAAATTAAACTTAAAAACTTGAAAATGAAATAATTTAATGAAAATCAAAAGTGGAAGTGCTAAAGTTACTGTAACTGAAAAATGTAACCTAAAAAAAAAAAAACATTTAAAAATCACATAACAAACTTATTAAAGTGAAAATTAAAACTGAAGATATAAAACTAAAAGCTAATTCAAATTATTAGAAAATATAAATAGTACAAAAATAATACAGGAGAATACTGATATTGTTATATTATTTTAATATATTGCAAAGATCTCCAGACAAGTGTGACTTAAGTTTCCAGAAGTGTCGATGGTTTTGTGGTCTGTGAATGTCCGATCTTGTTTTCTCTGTCTTAGGGTCTTGTCTCTGGGGTTCTGGGCAGCTCTTTGCTCCGCTGTGATAAACTGGACCAATCTGAAGTGAAGAACATATTAATGTGCTTCCTGCACGTGTTAAAGAGCATGTCTGAAGGTACACACACACACACAACTGAGATTATATAAGCCTGCTTCATTGTAGTTGTCTGTTGTTTGACCGATACATTCGCTGTGTGTTAGATGCTCTGTTCAACTACTGGAATAAAGCTTCACCCACAGACCTGATGAACTTCTTCAGTCTGCTAGAGTAAGTGCTGCGCTTCACACCTGCACCTCCACAACACACACACACACACACACACACACTCCTGGCTCATCATTCATTTCTCATCTGATTTCAGAATGTGTCTTCATCAGTTCAGATACATGGGAAAGAGACACATTGCAAGGTAATGTCTTTATTTCTTTATATCTTTTTTTACAAACACATTTATTAATTTTGCACATATTTATAATAGTAGAATATAAAAATGTCATGAATAATAAATAGAAATATAAAGGAGCACTTTACAATGTGGTCCTAAAATAATAAATCTAAATAACCAATATATCTGGTTCAGTGTTTATTAATATTTGCATTAATGTTTATTCATGTTGCATTAATTTTAGCTCAGGTCCATTAAATAATATTAACAGATACTTTTGATTTTAATCATGTTTTTGTGAATGTTGAAATGAACTTAAAGATTAATAAATGCTCTACAAAAGTTTTTCAAAGTTCATGTGAAACCCTGTTGTAAAGTACCCCAATATATATGTTATAAATAAATAATGTATAAATAAAGTAACCAGAAATGTATTCAGAAAACTGGTGAGTTAAGCACTACTAAATATATGTTTCTGCTATTGGCCAACATGTTTTATAGATACCAACAGAAGTCAATAACAAACTCATGTCAGACAACCACCAATAATAACAGAAGATTTATTTTTTGTCAGTGAGTGTTTAATGAGCTCATAACAGAAGCTTCTGAAGATCCTGTTTCATTTGACTCTGTCATCAGGACTGTGGAGGGATCAGGGCCGGTGGTTCACGAGCGCCGCTCTCAGACTCTTCCTGTGTCCCGCAGCAGGACAGGAGCCCTGCATATGAGACTGCAGCAGCTCAACAGTCTGGACAACTCCTACACCTACAACCACAGTGAGACACACACAAATCTGCAGCTCTCTCTAGTCTTGGAATAAAATACAAGAAATTAAACCTTCCTTCTATTTTATTATTTAATGTTGAAAGAATTGGAATTCATTTATGAGATCAAATGAAATAGGGGTTTGTTTGTTTTTTTAGGAGAGAGAAAATCATGAAAATTAACCAAAAATGTGTTCAGCCTCAGGCCATCCAAGATGTAGATGAGTTTGTTGCTTCATCAGAACAGATTTGAAGTCCAAACAGCTGATAAAAACATCACAATAATCCACATCTCTCCAGTTCATCAATTTACATCTTGTGAAGCGAAAAGTGTTTTAATAAGGCTTTGTAATAAACAAATCCATCATTAGGATATTTTTCTGGCTAAAATCTGCATCCATAATAACACTTCCTCTAGTGAAAAACTTAATCCCCATTGTTTTATCACATTAAAATCCACTGTCATATTTGTTTATGGCTGTTTTCGCTCTAGACACAGGGTGTCCGCGGGTCCTTAAAAAGTCTTAAAATGTCTTAAATTCGGATTCGATTGGTCTTAAATATTTTTGGTCAAATTGCCGCTACAATATCTTCAGTTTGACGGACCTAATGACTGTTTACAATCATTTTCCAGAATACAGAATACAAGGTCGCGCTGAGGCCCCAATAGTATCTTTGTAAGAGACTTCAGAACAAGTGACATGACATACAGCCAAGTATGGTGACCCATACTCAGAATTCGTGCTCTGCATTTAACCCATCCAAAGTACACACACAGCAGTGAACTCAATATTCTCACAACGCAAAAAAAAAAAAAACATTCAAAACAGAGTGCATGCATTACTTGAAGTGTAGTGCGTGTGCACATTTACAGTGCGCTCTCACTGTATGATTCAGTCTATTAAAATACATTCAGAATGATCACATCTTCAAGACATGGGGGGGCAGGAAATGTGTATATTTATACTACGTCATATAGTTCAATCAATTTCCGTCAATTTCACACGGAAGAGTGACATTTTTTCTCCTAAAATTACCATATACAAATGTAATAATTATTTTTTTACAACAGTTCAATAAACTAGAAGTTTTATTAAGAGAGTTATGGTTTAGGCATCATATTGCCTGTTTTTGCACTATTTTGCCAACAAAAATAGTTCCAAACAAATCCACAGCGCTGTTTTTCATCTTTGAGCGACATGACAGCTTTGCCGTTTTGTTCCTGAATGAATCAACCGTTTAAATGATTCGGTTCAATCGCAATGACTCACTTATTAACAGTGACTTTCTGCAACCTACTGGCGGATCAATTTACGTTACGTTACATTTTTAAAATAATTTTAGATATCAGTATTCAACGTTTTATGTTTAATATATCAAATTATTTATGCATCTGTAACTGCAGGTTAAAATGCATTCATGTTCTGTATTATACAGTGTGTAAATACATCTAAATGCAACTTCAGGTGCAGCTTATGTCTGGATTGAAAATTTGATTTTTGTTGTTAATTTTTTTGTTTGTTTTTTAATTTGCCAAATGTCTTATTATTCTAATTCACTGATTAAATGTAAGAATTTGACTCAAAATATAATGCACACTTATCGAAAAAATGGCTTTATAAAGGTAAAATGCCCATAAAAGGTAAAAATCAATTTAAACTACAAAGATTAATTTCTATCTGACCGCCAAACAGAATATGAAGAATGCTAAAAACTTTAGGAGTCAGCTGTCCACGAAAGTCCTTAAGATACCAGCATGATAACACACTCAATCAGTTGAATGAATGACTCAATGACTCACTCATTAAGTAACTTACCACCACTTACTGGTTATTTATAAATTCATTTAAAACATTAATCTAATAACATTATTTATTGCAGTTGTAATTATTGTTATTCGCAGTGTAAATTATTTAATCTGCATTGTAGCAGCCCTATAGTGTATATTGAAATAATTGATAAATTGTAATAATTTGTCTAAAAAGGTTAAAAAATAGGCCTTTGTAAAGGTTAATCAAAATATGCAGATTTAAGTATGTAAAAGCTGATAGAACAGAACACTGATGAAAATATTGATTCAGAATCAATTGTTTACTCCACCAAAAATCTCAGTGTTGCAGTTATTTTGCAGGGATATTTTGTATAGAATATTGTCTGCTGACATTAAAATTTCACTCTATATTGTAGTAATAAATATAATTTATTACAGCAATTAATTATTTTTTATTTATTTAAACACATTAAATATTACATATATGAATGTAATAAAATGTGTATTTCCATTACTGGTTTAGGTCTTAAATTTCATATAAGGTGGTATTAAAAAGGTCTTAAAAAGTCTTAAATTTAACTTGTTCATGTCTGTAGAAACCCTGTAGACAGTGCTTGATCTGAGCACATTTATCTAGACGAGACGAGACACCTTTTCCACTGGAGAAAGCAATAGTATGGATAAAGTATTTTAGCCGGAAGCAATAGTTATACATATTAATGATGGATTTGTTTCTTACAAACACACATCTTTTCACTTCACAAGATATTAATTGATGGACTGAAGTGGTGTGGATTACTTGTGGATCATTGTGATGTTTTATCAGCTGTTTTAACTCTCATTCTGAAGGCACCCATTCACTGCAGAGGATCTATTGGATGAGCAAGTGATGTAATGCTACATTCACATTTGACATTTATTAATTTAGCAGAAGCTTTTATCCAAAGCGACTTACAATTGGGGAATACATCAAGTGAGAGAGGCAAAAAGAAAGGAAATGCTCGTAATACCAAGTTTTAAGCATTGTTCAAATAAGTACAAGCTAGACAGGGAAAGATTTAAGAAAAAAGGAAATACAGGTGGTTTTTTTGTTTGTTTGTTTGTTTGTTTGTTTGTTTTTTATGATGAAGTCAAATAGTGACGAAAGCGATGAGTTTTCAGCTGTTGCTTGAAAATTGTCAGGGATTCCCCATCCTGGATAGGGGTGGGAAGATCATTCCACCAGCCAGGAACAGTAAACGAAAATGTTCTGGAAAGTGATTTTGTGCCTCTTTGTAATGGTACCATGAGCCGTCGCTCACTAGCGGATCTCAGACTTCTGGAGAGGATGTAGATTCGAAATACTTAGTGGAAGTAGGCGGGTGCTGAGTCTGTGGCTGTTCTATATGCAAGCATCAGTGTCTTGAACTTGATGCGAGCCGCAACCGGTAGCCAGTGCAAGGAGATAAAGAGAGGTGTAACATGGGCTCTTTTGGGCTCGTTGAAGACCAGTTTGACCGCTGCATTCTGAATCATTTGTAGAGGTTTGATTGTGCTTGATGGAAGTCCAGCCAGAAGAGCATTGCAGTAGTCCTGCCTAGAAATGACAAGGGCCTGGACAAGAAGTTGTGCAGCATGCTCTGTTAGAAAGGGCCTGATCTTTCTGATGTTGTGCAATGCAAACCTGCAAGATCGAGCAGTCTTTACAATGTGGCAGGGCCGTAACCACCATAGACATTGAGGGGGACAAGTCCCCCCCAATAATTAAAAGTGGCCAAACTGTCCCCAAAATATTTTAAATTCTTGCATTGATCTGCTGCACTCCGTTACGCAGTGCTCTTGTTAGGATGACAGAAACCTTTAAAAGTTATATGTTCAGCCTGCTCTGCCTCTGCGGTCTAACAGCGCTCGTCAGTGTCACAATAACTGAGATGGCCAATCAAATCAAAGTAGGCAGGTTTTAGCATTCAGAGAAGCAGAGTGCGATTTCCAGCACGAAGTGTGAGTTTAATGTTGAAACAAGACATCGAGGTAAGATGTGGAAGTTGCAAATCATTTAATATTAGTCCACTTTTTTTTTACGTAAAAAATATGGAAATTTTGAGAGAGAGAGAGAGATTAAAGTTTTGTTTGTGAATTACCTGCATCTGTGCATCTCTTTCAACAAAAATGAAGCTGTGAGTTTAGTTAGTTAGATTTTACCTCCTCTTTGTTGAGTAATAGCTATAATGTAACGATCCTATAGACTGTAAAAAAAAAAAAAAAAAAAAGCGATCCAAAAAGCTATTGTATTAATAAAAAGCTATTGCAGTGGGCCATACACAACAAGTATCTCTGCTCTGATTTGTGTGCGAGTGGTGTGTGTGTGTGTGTGTGTGTGTGTGTGTGTGCATGTGCATGTGTGCCGCATTAATATAGCTTTTTATGCGCTTCCGTTCAAAATCAGTTAGATTTTTAATGATTTTTACTGGAGTCTCTTATGCTCATCAATGTTTTATTTTTTTGATGGATGTTTTTGTTTGATCAAAAATACAGAAAAAAAAACATTAACACTGTGAAATATTAAATATTGGTTTCCTATTTTAATATAGTTTAAAATGTAATTTATTTCTGTGACACAGAGCTGAATT
The DNA here is from genome assembly GCF_018340385.1 of Cyprinus carpio. Taxonomy (NCBI): domain Eukaryota; kingdom Metazoa; phylum Chordata; class Actinopteri; order Cypriniformes; family Cyprinidae; genus Cyprinus; species Cyprinus carpio. The sequence goes on from NC_056605.1 coordinate 5,010,682, forward strand.
TTCAGTATCAATAGGCTACTCCAGTCTTCAGTGTCACATGATTCTTCAAAAATCATTCTAATATGCTGATTTATTTACAGTGTTGAATGTGTTGTGCTGCTTATTTTCTTGTTTATTTTTTTAATCATTTATTTATTTATATTTGGAACCTGTGATACTATTTTTTTTATTTGATAATAAAATGATAAAAAGTATAGCATTTATTCAAAATAGTAATCTTTTCTAACAATGTCTTTACTATCCCTGATCCTTTTAACTTTTTATTTACCAATGAATCCTGAAAAAAGTATCACAGGTCCCAAACAATATATGAAGCAGCAAAAATGTTTCCAACGTTGATTATAAATCAGCATATTAGATTGAATTTTGAAGTAATACTGCTGAAAATTCAGCGTTGTTTCACAGGAATAAATTATATTTTAAAGTATATTAAAATATAAAACTGTTATTTTAAATTACAATAATATTTCCCAAAATTACGTTTTTAAGTTGGTCCCCCCCAATGTTCAAGACATGGTTACAGCCTTGCAATGTGGTCTTTGATAGGTTAGGTTGTTATTAAAGGTTTAAACTTGGTTTTTTGAGGAAATTTGTTGGGTTATTTTTTGTTGAATATATCTGGAATGAAGTCATGCTGTAGATTTGGAGTGGCCGGGAGGACAAGAAGCTCAGTCTTTGCCAGGTTGAGCTGTAGGTGATGTTCTTTCATCCATGCTGAGATGTCCACCACGTGGCCTGAGATCCGTGCAGCTACGATCATCTGGTTGACATAAAAGATAGAGCTGTGTGTCATCAGCATAGCAATGGTAGGAACGCCGGGGACCAGTTGATGTGCTTTGGAATAAAGCCCTGCATTTCAGCCCGAGCCCGACGGGCCCCGACTTATTTATGCCCCTAGGGCCGGGCTTCGGGCCAATTTTCACGTTATAGCTCACATGCGGGCCGGGCCTCGGGCCTTTTTGGGTTATTTATATTTTTAGACATTAAATAAAAAATGAAAGTTGACGTCGACGATAGAAAAACAAACATAGAAAGACATTTCATAAACTCATACCATTCATAATATGATAATTCAACCCGTTATAATTAAACTGACATACTGACATGACAGTCTCACACACGCCGCGCGCACGCATTTTCCGTCAGCGCGACCCCCACGATTATACTTCACTTATATCCACTTATTGTAGTAGTAGCTATTAGAGGCCTCTAAAGTAATGTAAATGTAAACAGCACGAGACCCTGCTACCGCAACTGTCAAGACTGGCTGGTTTAGTGTCCCGTCAGCAGCAGCAGCGAACGTGTCTTCAGCGCAGCGGGAAGAGTGATAGAAGAGAGGAGGACTGGGTTAAAACCTTCCACTCTGGAGGCTACTTTCTCTTCTCCACGATGCTCTGTAAGAGACTGTTCTAACTTTTCATTTGACTGGACTTTATTTTCGTTTAACTTTTGGAAACTAATGGAAAAAAGAATGGACATATTCTGTGGTGCATTTTTGAGGTAGTAATAACCTGCAAGTTTGTTTTTAATTAATTTAATTTGTTTAGATTGTAGGCTATTTCTCATTTCGTTTGCGAGGGCTGTTGCGAGCCTGCCTCAGTATTTCAATTTTTTTTTTTTTTTACTCACTGTGGTTTAATAAATAAACATTTATTAAACTGTCTGTGTGATATGCTTGAAGTGTTTTATATATGGATTTTATTGTAGCCAAGTAAAGTATTAGCGTTAATTTGAGAGGTTTAATTGATTAAATATGTTTTAGGCTACTTGCTGTCGGCTCGGGTGTTTAACGTTAATCGTCAATTTAAAAAAAAATGCTCCAAACATTTTTTCTAAATCAACTGGATAAAGAAATGAGAAACACAAAACTGACCCATTTTTTAATTGTTGCAAATAGGGCAGGCTTCCGCTGTGTAATAAAATAAAATAAATAAATAAATAAATAAAAACACGGGCTCGTGTCGAACTCGGGCTGATAATTCTGATGAGCTGTCGGACACGGGTCGGGCTAGGACCTGAGCGTCTCGGGCCAGGGCCGGGCTAGGGCCTAGATTTGAGGCCCGTGCAGGGATCTACTTTGGAAACCTCCCCTCCCCAGGCCACCCTGAAAGATCTACCAGAGAGATAGAATTGAAACCAGCAAAGTGCAATCCCTGTGATGCCCAGTGATGAGGGGGCAGACAGGAGGATCTGATGATTGACAGTGTCAAAAGCAGCAGATAGATCCAGGAGGATAAGAATGGATGATTTGGAATCAGCTTTTGCAATCCGCAAGGCTTCCGTGACTGACAGTAGTACAGTCTCAGTTGAATGACGACTCCTGAAACCTGACTGGTTAGGATCCAGTTGGTTGTTCTGTAAAAGAAATAATGATACCTGGTTAAAAACAACTTGTTCGAGTTTTTTTTTTTTTTTTTTTTTTTTTGCTATAAATGGAAGGAGAGAGACAGGTCTGTAGCTATCAATAAGTGAAGTGTTTAATGTAGGTTTTTGAGCAGTGGGGTTACCTTAAGAAATAAACTCATCTCTAATCATTTTTTAAGACAAATTTAATAGAATTTATAGGCAAATCTCAATAAATTCAAATGTTAACAGCATAAAATTTATTGACAGCCATACAACATTCTCATTTGTTTACTTTCATTCACAGTTCTTTGTTTTACTCATTTACTATTATTCTGACCTCACAGCACATAGAGCAGCTCTCGGATCAGCTGTTATAAGACCCTTCCACATTTGTGTGTGTGTGTGTTTGTAGATTACAGTCATTCAGATGCTGATGTGTTGAATCAGTCTCTGTTGGAAGGAAATATTGCCACAGAAGTTTGTCTAACAGTTCTGGACACACTGAGCATCTTCATCGTGGGCTTTAAGGTCAGACATCAGCCATCATCATCATCATCATCATCATCACAATCACCTGCAATCATGAGTGGTGTTGTTTGCTTTATTCCTCACTGATAACAGTGTGTGTGTTTATATGTGTGTTTGCTCTCAGACTCAGCTGAGTTTGGATCACGGCCACAATCCCCTCATGAAGAAAGTCTTTCAGGTTCATCTCTGCTTCCTACAAATCAACCAATCAGAGACGGCCCTCAAACAGGTCTTCACTTCTCTTCGCACTTTCATCTACAAGGTGAGTGTGACAATAGAATAAGCACATAAGTCAATGGCTACTAAAGGGACAGTCCATCCAAAAATGAAAAATCTGTCATCATTTACTAGGGACCTATGATTTTGTGGAGTGGAAAATACAGAAAGAATCTAGCCATAAATTGCATAATGTCACAGAATAAATCAAAAGTGGGGTTGTACAATTTATCAAATTGCAATATGTACTAGTGTCTGTGAAAATTAAACTGTGAAAGACTAATACTTAAATCTGGAGTCTGCATTTCTGCATGTCTCTGTGTGAGCGAGTGAGTGAGTGTTGCAGTACAATAATATTGTACTACTACACAAATTTATGCAATAATAATAATAATGCAATAATTGAAATCTTTTTTAAAGGTATATTTCAGTGTTTTAATTTTTTTTTTTTTTTTACAGTACACTACTGTTGTTCAGCACTTTGCTTGCATAAAAAATAAAATTGTTGATCTTTTTTGTTTGATAATATTTGAAAAGGTTAAAAGATTATTTAAAATTGCTAATATTTGAAAAGGTTAAAAGATTATTTAAAAATAATTAAATTGTTAATGTTTTATGCTTTCATTTTATTACCACCATTGTTGATAATAAATGTGTATTAAATAAAAAATCCATGTAAATTAAAACAGAGAAAATTAGAATTTCAAATGTCAAAATGTTAACAAATTATTACCATCATTGTTGATAATAAATGTGTTTTAAATATGTTAACAAATTATCATTTGTTAAAGTTTTATAAATTCATTTTATTAGTCATGCTTTTTGATTTAGCAAAAATAAAATAATTTGGGGGAAAAAATTAAATAAAAAAAGTGTTTCATAGGACTCTAATTTACTTACCCTCATGTCATTCCAAATTCTGAAGATGATGTTCACACTGTTGTTTTCCTGTTTTCTTTAATGGATGTGTCCAGTTTCCATGTACGTTTTTCGAGGGCCGTGCGGATATGTGTGCGTCTTTCTGCTACGAGATTCTGAAGTGCTGTAACTCCAAACTGAGCTCCATCCGCAGCGACGCGGCTCATCTGCTCTACTTCCTGATGAAGAGCAACTTCGACTACACTGGACGCAAATCCTTCGTCCGCACACACCTGCAGGTGCAAAAATGCCACATTTATCCTATGACGCTAAAGTCACAGAATGTTTGGATATCATGTCTGGGTTATTTCATCCAGTCTTTACAGATTCGATGACGACAGCACGTGATGATGTCATAACGATGTCATGTTTGTGATTCCTCAGGTGGTGATTGGCGTCAGTCAGCTGATCGCTGATGTCATCGGAATAGGAGGGACGAGGTTCCAGCAGTCGCTGTCAATCATCAACAACTGTGCCAACAGTGACAAAACTATCAAAGTTAGTTCATTTTAAATACACACAAGCGCTAGATCCTGAAACGAAGATCAGATGTGTCTGGTTACAGTGCAAGGGATTTCATTTTTGGGGACAGACAACATTGTGTTATGCTTGATTTGTTGGGATATAAAACGTAATGTGTCTTGGAAATAAACATAGTTTTAGGATTTAGGAAAATTTGGAAATGTTTTTCGTCACTTATGAGCTCTCTTGTACAAATGGTCAGATATCCGAGATGATCCTTTAAACATTTTCAAAAAGAAATAAATAAATATATTATAAAAGAGTTATCCTTCCTTCTCCCGCAGAACACAGCATTCCCATCTGAGGTGAAAGACTTGACCAAGAAGATCCGCACTGTTCTGATGGCCACGGCTCAGATGAAGGAGCACGAGAGAGACCCCGAGATGCTGGTGGACCTGCAGTACAGTCTGGCCAAATCTTACGCCAGCACTCCTGAACTCCGCAAGACGTGGCTGGACAGCATGGCCCGTATCCATGTGAAGAATGGAGACCTCTCTGAGGTACATCACACACAGACACACACATCTTCATGTGTGTTTAACTGTGGAGCTTATGTTCTCTGGTTTGGTTCTATTCAGGCAGCCATGTGTTATGTGCATGTAGCAGCGCTGGTGGCCGAGTACTTGAGGAGGAAAGGTTAGACACACACACACACACACACTTGTGATGATGCTATTATTGTCCACTTTAGTTGTGGAGTTGAGAAAGGAGCAATTTAGAGAACAACAGTGACCTACTGGAGAATACTAGAAGTATTTTTCCATTTGGATATTAAACATTTGTCAATAAAGAGTTGTAAGCCTTGAAACACACTAAGCATCTCTGAAATAAAACGTTTAGAAATCAAAGCATACTTTCAGTAAACATTAAATAAATATTAAAAATCAAAAATAAAATGTATATTATAAATAAAATATATATATATCACATAAATCACATAAAAATACTTGTTGATCACTTAAGTAACTGGGTTAAATGTTTATACTAGAGTTCAAAAGTTTGGGGCCAGTAAGATTTTTCTATTCATAAAAGATTGATTTCTGAAGAATCGTGTGACACTGAAGACTGGAGTAATGATGCTGAAAATTCAGCTCTGATCACAGGAATAAATTTTACATAAACTTTCAGTTTTTACTGTATTTTTGAATAAATAAATGCAGCATTGGTGAGCAAGAGACTTCTTCCAAAAACATTATCCTTACAAAAGCCTTACAAACCCCATTTTTAGTTGAAGTACAGTATACGTTATTGGTTTAAGAAAAAAAAATAATTATATATATAGTGCTGTGAAAAAGTTTTTGCCCCCTTCCTGTTTATTTTTATTTTTTATTTTTTTTCTTCCATATTTGTCACATTTGAATGATTCAGATACATTTTAATATTACACAAAGATAACCCGAGTAAATACAAAATGCAGTTTTTAAATGATGATTTCATTTATTAAAGGGGTGATATGATGTAATTTAAAATTTTCCTTTGTCTTTGGAGTGTTACAAGCTCTTGGTACATAAAGAAGATCTGTGAAGTTGCAAAGACTAAAGTCTCAAATCCAAAGAGATATTCTTTATAAAAGTTGAGACTCATCCACACCTCCCTGAAACAGCTCGTTCTAACACGCCCCCACAGCTCTACGTCAGTATGTGGGAAGATTTGCATAACGCCGCCCAAATGTTCACACAAAGAAAGAAGGCATACCTTTTATTCTCGTTTTAGTATTGCTGTTGCCGCCGACACGCTGTGTGTTTTACTGTGAAAGGGAAACTACTTTGTTTGGCCTTACAAAAGAGGACGATATCCGCTAGATATCTATGCCTAGAGCTGATCTGTGCTGGTGGCTGAGGAAATACATCAACTTTGCACTGTGGATCGCCGGATCGGCTTTCACCGTGGACGAAGTGGCGTCCAGCCCACGGTCATCACATGTGATGGCTGCAAGACCAACGGACGCGCCTTCGTAGAATCCGCCTGCCGCACCGTTCTCAAGCCCCCCGCCGCGGCTCACTCAAGCTGACCGCGGCTCACTCTAGGCTGCAGTGTGTGATGCTGTTTCGTTGAGAAAGCAAAACTCCTTTGTTTGGCCTTCCAAGAAATCATGTTTATATAACGTTTATAATGGGTTTTATGTTTTTGTCTCATCTCTCCGGCCGGACAGGGCATCACACAGGCATCACAGTGTGTTAAGAGGCATAACATTTCCGTCATACGCTTGAGGTATTCAGCCAATCACAATGCACTGGATAGCTGGCCAATCAGAGCACACCTCGCTTTTCAGACCGATGAGCCTTATAAAAATTGACACGTTTCAGAAGGCGTGGCATAGAGGGGAAACAATAATGTACATTATTTTGAAAATAATGTGTTTTTTGAACCTTAAACCACATAAACACATTACATTACACCAAATACACAAAATAATGTTCTTTTTAGCAACATCATATGACCCCTTTAAGGGAAAAAAGCTGTCCAAACCTACCTGCCCCTATGTGAAAAATGATATATGTGTAATATATATATATATACTGTATATATATATATATATATATATATATATATATATATATATATATATAGTTTATTGTTATTTTTTTGTATATATATTTTTAGTTTATTTCACAGTATTTTAGAGGGAAATAAAAGCAAAGTGTGCTAAATATTATCTACAGTATTTAATCATTAATATACATAACACTACAATTTGAATATTAATTTAACGCATTATATATATGAAAAGGGTTCACTATTGTAAAATTGCTAAGTGTCTTATTTGTAATTCATTTTCAAGATATTTACTTTTGAAAATCCTACTGTCTGGTCTATAATTGGTAAGAATGCTTGAGTTAGTTTTAAGTCTTCACTACCAAGGACACATGTCTCATTTTTCAGGTTATTACTCTTAATGATTACACAGTAGTATGTGGAAGGTTTCACTATCAGTCACGTTTCTTTTCTCACTCATATCTCACTCTTCTCCATGTCTGATAAAGTCCATGATGATATAAGTTATCACTCAGTATCTTACGTTTTGCAGTTCTAAGAATTAAAACATTTCATGACTGGTCTCACTCCAAACAATTATCTTTCACCTTTTCTACCAGGCATTATCACACATCTGGCTCTTTTCATATATCTGTTTTTTAAATGGCATTGCTTCAGGAAAACTCTGTCTCTTCAGATGTGAATGGTAATGGTTGTTTGTGTGTTTGTGTAGGCACATTTAAACAGGGCTGTACTGCATTCAGAGTGGTCACACCAAACATCGATGAGGAAGCATCCATGATGGAAGATGTGGGGATGCAGGATGTTCACTTTAATGAGGTGAATATATCTGTCTGAAAGGCCAACAAACCAGTAATTCAAATCAGAGGAGAAACAAATAGTCATGAAGTGCAGCAAAAAGTGGATTTACACAGTATGGCCACCTGTTACAGTAGCAGGTATCAGAAGCAGAATTCAGGAGAAGCAAGTTCAATACTGAATTTGAGAAATAAAAATGTCATTTGCAGGGTGTATTTTATGTTTAATATTCAATTTTGAAGTGGAAGATTTTAGACCAGTATTATTTCACTTGAAGCAGGGCTATCATATTTTGATCAACAAAATTACTTTTTTGCATTTTTGTAACATCATAGCAAGTTAAGATAAAGCATTATAGAGTGTCAGTGTTGATTTAGTTTAATATTAGTACAGTAAAAGAGGGAAGCAATAAACTAATGTCCATGTAACTGATGGTGGTTATCAGTGAGCTTATCTCCACTGTGACCGATACTCAACCATCATTCCTGCACTTTGACTTAGAGATAAAACAATAATAAGATCAATCAACAGCCATCAGCGCTTTGAAGCAGGCTCATTATAGTTCACCAAAACCATGAATAAACATTCCCATACCTGTAAATAAAATAACTGAAATAAATATGGAAGCCCGTTTCCGCCACTGAATAAAACAAATTAAAAATGATATTGCGACTTTGTATCACACAATTCTGACTTTTTTTCCCATAATTGCGTGATATAAACTCACAATTGCGAGCTATAAAGTCAATTGCGAGATATAAAGTCACAACTGCAAGATAAAAACTCACAATTCTTTTTTCTCATAAATACGTGATAATTGTGTGATACAGACTCGCAGTTCTGACTTTTTTCTTGTAATTTCGTGATAGAGACTCGCAGTTCTGACTTTTTTCTCGTAATTTCGTGATACAGACTCGCAGTTCTGACTTTTTCTCGTTTGCGTGTAATTGCGTGATACAGACTCGCAATTCAGACTTTTTTCTCGTAATTGCGTGATACAGACTCACAATCTGACTTTTTTCTCATAATTGCGTGATACAGACTCGCAATTCTGACTTTTTTTCTTCTTATTTGGTTGTTAAGGATTGGAATTTAGGACTTTTTTTCTCGTAATTGCGTGATACAGACTCACAATTGACTTTTTTCTCGTAATTGCGTGATACAGACTCACAATTGACTTTTTTCTCGTAATTGCGTGATACAGACTCGCAATTCTGACTTTTTTCTCGTAATTGCGTGATTGCGCAATTCTGACAGACTCGTAATTGCGTGATCTGACAATTGACTTTTTTCTCGTAATTGCGTGATACAGACTCACAATTGACTTTTTTTTTCTCGTAATTGCGTGATACAGACTCGCAATTCTGACTTTTTCTCGTAATTGCGTGATACAGACTCGCAATTCTGACTTTTTTCTCGTAATTGCGTGATACAGACTCGCAATTCTGACTTTTTTCTCGTAATTGCGTGATACAGACTCACAATTCTGACTTTTTTCTCGTAATTGCGTGATACAGACTCGCAATTCTGACTTTTTTCTCATAATTCCATGATACAGACTCGCAGTTCTGACTTTTTTCTCGTAATTGCGTGATACAGACTCGCAGTTCTGACTTTTTTCTCGTAATTGCGTGATACAGACTCGCAATTCTGACTTTTTTATAATATTTCGTTGTTATAAATTTTTTTTCTTTTTTCTATTATTTGAGTGATATTGAGAGTGATATAAACACAATTGCGAGTTATAAAGACAATTGCAAGATATTTGCAATTCAGACTTTTTTCTCGCAATTCTGACTTTTTTTCCTTGTGATTTCGAGTTTGTATGTATTGGGATTTTGAGATAAAATTGCAATTACCTTTTTCATTTTTTATTCAGTGGCGGAAATGGGCTTCAAGTGAGATAAAATGTCAGAATTGGGAGATAAAAAGTTGCAATTACCTTTTTCATTTTTTATTCAGTGGCGGAAATGGGCTTCAATAAATAATATATCTTCAATAATATATATATAAATAAATTTTTTCCAGCTTGTTTCTAAAGCAATATTTCCACAACAAAATTAGTGAAACTTTTAACAATTAAAATAAATAAAAAAGTAACATTTTAAATATAAAATGTAAAATGTTTAATAAAAAAAAAATAGTACTACAGTGATACTAAAACTACACTGCCCTGAAGAAAATGTGTTTCATTGAGCAAAAATTATGAAGAAAAGTGAATTCAGTCACAATTTGAGCACAGATTAAATTTGCATTTGTTATGTGGAGACAGTCAGTGAGGCTTAAGCGAGACTAAATACTTTTGTATTCACTATATGCAAAAATATCTTTATGTACTGTATATGAAACAAATCTTCATTGTAAGGTTCTAAATGTTTAAGTGTGTGTTTGTCTTTGTGTGTCTTAGGACGTCCTGATGGAGCTTTTGGAAGAATGTGCTGATGGTTTATGGAAAGCAGAGCGTTATGAGCTCATCTCTGGCATCTACAAACTCATCATTCCCATTTATGAGAAACGCAGAGATTTTGAGGTACAGCAGTAACACACACACACACTGCAGAATAAAAAGGAGTGTGTGTTGAATGTCTAAGGAGACTTAAGTTTATCCAAGCTTTTACTAAAATTACACACATCAGTACAGAATTTGAAACTCTCCTTTAAATCCGAGCTGATGTGTTTTGTAAACCGTGTTGTTGGTGTTTGTGGCAGAGACTGGCTCACCTCTATGACACCCTGCACCGTGCCTACAGTAAGGTCACAGAGGTCATGCACACGGGCAAGCGCTTGCTGGGAACGTATTTCAGAGTAGCGTTCTTCGGTCAGGTGAGTCTCATCAGCTTCCCTCATCATTTCTTTATCAGGACGAGCTCTATAATGACTCTTTATTGTGTCTTTATTTGTCTGTTATATGATTCATGTTTCTGCTGGTTCACTGTCTGAAGGCAGCGGTAAGTCTGGTGTGTTTGAGTTGAACTTTCTGTGGCCTAACATGAACTACTGGATTTCAATGCTCATGTTTCATCTTCAGCTTTGGGTGTAAAAAATCATTCATGGGATTTTGAAGCCTCCAATGTATAAACACTACAATCTGGTCAAATAAAACAACAGTACTGCCCTGCTGACAGAAACTTTGAGTTTAGTCGCATTGCTGGCTCTTGGTGTGTTTACATGCATCTCCTGCTGCACTGATTTTCTCAAATCTGTTTGTGTGTGTTCTGCATTTGGTTGGTAACACGTAACATGTCCATAAACCTTTTTTGATCAGCATCGAGATTTTTAGGTTAAAATTGACAGCATATGACTATATAACCCTTGCGAAATAAGAAGTAAAAGACTGAACTCGCAGATACTATTAATGAAATAAAAGGCCACTTCAGTGTTCATAAAGAGAGACACTTTCATGACTGATTCTTAACTTTAAGTAGACTTTTTTTAAAAAGTGCACTTTGCAATATTAAAGTTTCACTTCAAAGTACATTTTAAATCATTGTTTTAATAATCTTTTGTCATGATTTCACATGCACTTATTTTGATGCATGTCTAGAATACTAAAGCACAAGCACGAAGTACTTGATTATAATTGTAACTGTAGTGAAAATGGGGGCTTAGTTAAACAACTGAAGTGTGTTTCTCATTGACGAGTTGTTTCTGTCGCTGTGGTGGTTTGTGTCTCTAGCAGTACCAGTGTAATGACTCTGAGATGAACGAGGTAAACTCAACATCAGCTCTACTACATGTGTGTTGTGTTGTGTTGTGTTGTGTTGTGAAAATCATCATAATCCCTGTTTAATAATTAGGATTTATCATCAACGCTTTACAGTTTTTATACTTCCCAGTATTTCTGTTGAAAGTAATTGTGTCCTGTGACTAACTTAGTGTTCAAAAATTAGCAGGCAAATAGCTTGACTTGGTTTCAGGAGCATTCTCAAAGCATTCTTCTGATTGATTCGGATTTGCTTGTTGTTTTAGGGATTCTTCGAGGATGAAGACGGGAAAGAATACATTTATAAGGAGCCCAAATTCACCCCACTGTCTGAGATCTCTCAAAGACTCCTTAAACTGTATTCGGACAAGTTTGGAGCTGAGAATGTCAAAATGATCCAGGATTCTGGCAAGGTACGAAGTGTTTTGCATAACCAGACTTTTGACTATCAGAACAAAGTCTGATTCACATTGCAACTTATTCTGGCCAAGAAACGTCCACCAAGATATTACTGATCTGTCAAACGTGTGAAGTTTTTGGGGTGGGTAAACCCAAAATCGCATGCAGCATATCATATGTGGCATATACCTGCAGTGTGGCTTTTTCTAGAAGATTTTAAGATTGCATTGAACAGTGTAGTTTAACTAGCCCTGCAACTAAAACTGCCTTTAAACTAAAGCTGCGTTACTGTTCGCTGCAGATTAATCCGAAGGATCTGGACTCTAAATATGCCTACATCCAAGTGACTCATGTCACCCCGTTCCTGGAGGAGAAGGAGCTGCTGGAGAGAAAAACCGACTTTGAGAGGAGCCACAACATCCGTAGATTCGTCTTTGAGATGCCCTTCACCGTTTCAGGCAAAAAACAAGGCGGTATAGAGGAGCAGTGCAAACGCAGAACTATCCTCACCAGTGAGTACACACACGTACACACTGCATACTGGCCTTAGAGATGAAAGATACACTTCCAGAGAGTCCTGTGATAAAAATCTGAGTGTCAGCTGAATCTGATGGCTTATTTGCCCATCTGTGCTGTTTATTTGATCCTCCCAATCACAAAGTACAGGCCTTATCTTCACAGAGCAGATCCAGACTTGTCTTGGGTTTAATAATGTCAAATCTTTCAGGGCTGTTTAAAAGCATCTCGTGAAGTCGTTTGAGTTCATGTCCAAAGCGAGTAAAGTTGGTGTCTAGGCAAAGCTCAAATATAAGAGAGAGATATAAGAATCAGTTGTTGAGTGTTTGAATTATTTAATGGTTTAACTATTTGTAATGTGTTACTGTAGCTTGGCTTGTCCTGATTAATAATAATATTGCTAACCTCATTCTTGGTTAGACTTCATGTGTAAATCTTCCGCTCTTTCTCTTCATGTCTCAGCTACACACTGTTTCCCGTACGTGAAGAAGCGGATCGCGGTGATGTATCAGCACCATGTGGATCTGAACCCCATTGAGGTGGCCATTGATGAGATGAGTAAGAAGGTGCTGGAGATCAGACAGCTGTGTTCCTGCAGCGATGTGGACATGATCCAGCTGCAGCTCAAGCTACAGGGCAGCATCAGTGTGCAGGTACACACACACACACACACACACACCACATAATGCCATGTGACATCTGTAAACCTGTCTTTCACTCTCTCTTCAGGTAAATGCTGGGCCTCTTGCTTATGCCAGAGCTTTCCTGGATGATGCCAGCACTAAGAAATACCCAGACAACAAAGTCAAACAGCTGAAAGAAGTTTTCCGGTAAAACACACACTTCAGTTTCTGAGCACTCCTTCATCTAAAACTATTATAAACAACATTGCATACATACCTGTACAATGCAATATATATATATATATATAAATATTTATTTTTATATTATTATTTTTTTTTTTTTTTTTTTGATACATTAAATTGATGTGACAGCATTGACATTCATAATGTAACTAAAGATTTCTATTTCAAATAAATGCTTTCCTGATAAAATATCACAGTTTCCATAAAAATAAGCAGCGGTTTTCATTATATGTATTGGACAAGAAAATTTTAGATTGAAATAATATTTCTCAATGTTACTGTTTTTGCAGATTTTTTTTTTTTTTTTTTAAAGTAAATATTACAGACTCTTATATGCAATATACAATAATGAGCTCACACTGAACTACAGTTAAACGTCACAACAGCTCAACTGTTTAAAAATGCTGCAGAATCCAATGAAATAACACAAAAACACTAGTATGTAAACATGGGAATTGTGTTACTGGAATTATGCAATTTTTAATTTAAGTAAATCGAATCTTAAAAAAAAAAAAAAAAACATGTTTTTGTGCTTTTTCAAAATAGCCACCTTTGTATAGATTACAGCTGTGCACTAAATTATTTTGTCAAGAAGTTCATACATTGAAACAATTTATGCGTGCCCACACATTGACTGGTACTGAAATTGAAATCTGCAGTTGTGTGTATTTGTGTGGTGTTTTGCAGGCAGTTTGTGGAGGCCTGTGGTCTTGGTTTAGGTATCAATGAGCGTCTGATTAAAGAAGATCAGCAGGAGTATCATGACGAGATGAAGGCCAATTACAGAGATCTCATTAAAGAGCTGTCCGCCATTATGCATGAGCCTGTAAGACACACATACACACTGACCTAAAAAATGAAAATCATGTCATCAGTTACTCACCCTCATGTTGTTCCAAACCTGTATGAGTGTCATTCTTCTGTTAAACACAAAAGAAGATATCTTGAAGAATGTTTGTAACCAAACAGTTGACGGCAGCCATTGACTTCCATAGGATTGTTTTTCCATTCCATGGAAGGCAATGGCTGTCAACTGTTTGATTACCAACATTTCTCTAAATATTCAACAGAAGAAAGAAGCTCTGGTTTGGAACAACATGAGCGTGAGTAAATGATGAAATATTTGATTTCATCCCTTTAAACTTTCTCACACTTATGTATAATGTCTTTTCATGGTGTTTTTTTTTTTCATCTCTCCATTTTCTTTTCCTCTTTTGCTCTCATGGTCAGACTGAATGGTAAATTATTTCTTATAACTGAAATATTCTTAAAGCCACATTCTTAAAACCTTTGTATACATACATTTGGAAACTGAATTATATGAATGCTCCCATTTCATATTGAGAAATCACGAAAATGCAACTAAAATGTTGTCGGTTTGATGTAATTTTATTATAGCTGCTGTTTTAGTTATAGTTTTTGGCTTCAAAATTTAGCAAATAATATAGAGAGTATTTTCATTGTTTATTTATTTATTTATTTCATAAAAAAGTGACGGTGTACATTAATCAGCATTCATGAATGTAAATGTACCCAAATTGGGACCATTGGTAGTCCCTGCTGTGCCAGATGCTATTAGGCCAAAAAACTAGAGAAAGAAAAGAAAGCAAATAGAAAAACTATAACAACGAAATTCAACCAAAATTTATAAATAATGTGGTGGTAGCAAACCGCACATGCATCCTTAGAAATGAATCATGTAAGATAATATATGACTGATCACAGTTACTATGCAGGATTGGTCAGTAAAGTTTAGCAAAAGGTCAACTGTGCAAAGTTCTGTAGATTTGACCCTACAAGAATATGTGAAGAACCATTTCAATTTGTCTTGTCTTATTTTATTTACAGTACATTTTTTATAAAATTAATGTTTTTTGTCTTGTTTTTTGTGTTTTGTTTTGTTAAATGCAAAGCACTGTTCAGATTCCATGCGGCTTTTTATCCTCACTGCAGTGTTGCGTTATGTGTGGCATGTTTTCTGATCGTTCTTGTTCTTCCTCTCTTCTTCTTCTCGTCTCCACAGATCAGTGCAGTGGATGATGGGATGCGCAGTCCTCTTCCAGATTCGCTGCACATCTTCAATGCCATCAGCGGGACACCCACTGCTGCCTCTATCCAGGGCCTGCCAAACTCCTCCTCAGTGGTGTGAACCTGACCCCTGCAGTGACCCCATGACCTTTCACCTTTCATTTCACACCTCTCCCAGACGTCATGAAGAGGAAGTGGAGGCGAGCTGAGGGAAGGTTCTCAGGAGGGGATCTGTATGGGGATTTCACCTACTGTTTCCTGTGGAGACTTCATCAAAAACTCTATTTTATTTTGGCCATTTTGTGCCATTTTGCCAGTTTTATTAATAGCCGTAGTGAAGAGAGGGAGAATGGGTGTCATTCAGCCAAATTCATGTAAGCACTGCATTCAGCGTGTGCTAACATCCAAACTGTGACTCTGACTGCAGCGGCTTTTACATCTTATAAATATCTGCATCATTCTGTGTTGTTTTATTTTGTATAACTTGTTCAAGGCTCGCTGTCTGAGAGGCGCCTGATGATGCATCAGCTTCAGATGGGTTTAAAGCGCTCTTATGTGAGCCATGTGTCCGTGAGTGTGTTTGTGCAGCAGACACACACTGAGTGGGTGTGGCATTGGTGTGATGAGGTCAGCGCTTTCACTACACGTGATACACTGGAGGCGCGGCGGAGCTTGTGCAGACACAAGTGCTAATGTTCAGCATTATATTATCAGTTATCAAATATTTTTATACTGTGGGACAGCTGAATGTGATATTGTTTTTTAATCTGTATTTAACAGTCTCTACTCTGCTGTATTTAAACTGGTATTGTCCCCAATGCTTTAAATAAAATCTCAAACACTCTTTAAATTGGCTTTCTTTTAAAAAAAAAAAAAAAAAATATCCATATTTTTAGCCATCATTAATTAGCATAATTTTATTGTGTTTTATCTTGTCTTTTCAGTGTTGTTTTGTCTTTTGGTTGTTGTTTAGTTTATCTTTTTGTCTTTTCAATTCTGTTCTTTGTTTATCTTTTAGTTTTTTTCTGTTCTTTGTTTATCTTTTAGTTTTTTTGTTTGTTTATTTTCTATTTTGTCTTATTTTTTGTCTATTTTTGTCAGTGTTTTGTCTTATTTTTTGTTGTCTTATTTTTTTTTCTTGTGTATTTTTGTTTTGTTTTGTCTAGTTTTTTGTCACTTTTTTTATTTAATTTTTTTGTCCTGTCTTAAGTTTTTGTTTTGTCTTTTTTGTCATTTGTCAATTTTTGTTTTATTAAGTGTTTTATTTATTGTTTGTTTTTTTTTGTCTTATTTTAGTTTTGTCTTGGTTTCTGTTTGTTTGTCTCGTCTTCAGCTTTTTGTTTTGTCTTTTTTTTTTGGCCACATCCTATTTGTCTTTTTTTTTATTATTTATTTATTTATTGTCTTATTTTAGTTTTGTCTTGTCTTTTGTTTTTTGGTCTGCAGTCTTTTGTTTTGTCTTTTTTTTTTTTTGATACGTTTCTTTGTTCTTTTTGTCTTGTCTTTTTTTGTTAGTTTGTTTTATCTGAAGATTTGAATTGATTTAATGTTACTTGTTCTATAATCCACTATAAACCGTGTAGAAACACAGTGTGAGCAGATGTTTGACCCTATGGACCCCTGAGTATTATCTATCACTCTTGCTGTTGTTTATGTCATAAAGCAGACAGGACACAGTCCATGCTAATAAGACACACACCTGTCCTAGGTGCTTTTACTCAAATGTCCTGTCCTGGCCAGGTCTGTTCTCACACAGGTATCCAGCAGGACACAACACATACACACACTCCTGCTGCCAGTATGCCAGGTGAGGGCCTTGAGTGTATCAAACTACATCCACAGAAATTATCATTACTATTTGTGTGATTTTGCATGTGTACTAAAAAATGATAAATCTCACAGATGAAAAGATGGACGAGACTAAGAAAAAAAAGAAAAAGGTAAGATTTATATAATAATTTATTTTTATGAAATAATCCTGCAATGATTAAGGCATTTCCTTTTTAATAACTATTATTTTGTCATATCAGAATTTATGTGTACTATTAACATCGTTTGAGAATAAAATTGTCCCTATAAGTGATTCAAATCTGGCATGAATGTCTTTGGGTAGTATCTTTATTTGGAAAACCCATTTTTAAAATCTTAAAATACAACATGTTTTCATTTAGGGTTAGTCTGTAATAACCGTTACTTTTCTATTATGTTAATTAAAATTTATAGTGTGTTCTGTAGTATATAGATTAAGGACTACATATTTTCCATTTAGACAGCAACTGTGATAAAACGTATTGATTTATAATAAAGTGATAATCGTAACGATTCTGATAATGCTCCTTCCATCTTGAATAATGCAACTGTACTGTGTCTTTTTTTTCAATCCTGTATTTTTTTCTTGCATATTGCAAATATGGTATATTTGATCGATTAATAATCAGTGTTGGGTAAAGTTACTTTTAAAAGTAATGTATTACAATATTGCGTTACTTCCTAAAAAAGTAACTAATTATGTTACTTAGTTACTTTTTATTGAAAGTAATTTTTTACGTTACTTTTGCTTTACTTTTTAAATCTGAGCTGGGCTTGCTTTTTTTTTTTTTATATAAAAAGTTTTATTTTTGGCAAATGTTAAAGCCCTTTCACACCAAAAGCCTCAGACTGAAGGAAATGTAAACTCACGTCTGTACGGTAGAACACAGAAGAAGAAAGTTCAAAACTCTTCAACAATAAAAAAAAAATAAAAAAAATAAAAATGAAGAAGATATGTTAGTTTATCTTGTGTAATTTTTGCTTATTAGTATGGTTGAATCGCATCATCGAAGGTCAGCAGCAATTTGGTTAATAAAATGGGATTAAATACATAAGTGATATTTGTATTATTTAACATATTTAATTATTGCCGCTTTGAGTCATATTCAGAGTTGCTTTTAACCAATTTAATGAATTTTGAGAAAAACTAAATCTGATTTTCTTTTTCTATTTTTGTGATTGAGTGAGATGAATTAATGCATGTTCACATTTATTCTAGAACTAAAGTAACATCTAACTCCCAATTTTTCTCAACAAGGGGACAGGAGATCTGTCGATCAATAAATGGGAAAAAAGTAACGGCGTTACTTATTTGAAAAAGTAACTCTTTAAAGTAATATTTTCTTGTAAATTAAAAAGTAATGCGTCACTTTACTAGTTAGGCTACTTGAAATAAGTAATCTGATTACATAACTGGCGTTACTTGTAATGCGTTACCCCAACACTGTTAATAATAGCAACAAAAAAGCTTGCACAAAGAATATTACAACATATATAACATATGCTGTTTTTGTACAGTATATGCTCTGTAGTAGATATTCTATATACTGCAGAACTATGTATTCCATATTCTGTATAATACATAAACTATTTATATATGTACACACGTGCGTTTTGACATGAAGTCAAAGTCTGTCAATGTCTTAACAATTAATAGCTATGGAATATCACAGTGTGCTTCCAAATGTTTGCATCTCATGTAGTGTATGTTTGTGTATGCTGGTACAGACCGCTGAGTGTTGTGGATATCCAATCAGCATTTTCTTTATTGTGGTCAATGAGTTCTGTGAGAGATTTTCCTACTATGGCATGCGAGGTAAGTGTGTGTATTTGTCTCTAAATAAAGAAAAGCCATTGACTGCTACACTATAAAAAGACACATAGAATATTGTGTGAATAGAAGTAGTACATGATGAAATGTTGTAGCAAATCTGAGTCCAAGTTCATGCAACAATATGAAAGAGCAGATCAGTGTTTTTGATAACACAGTTGTGCAGTGACTCCTACAGGACAGAAACCGTCCAAGGTTTTGTGGACCTTTGGATATTGTACTCAGAATATATTAGGTCAGTTAATATTTACAGGCTACGTGGAGAAATGCACATCTGTATTTGTGAAACAGTTTGACAAATGCTAAGTGTCTGTAGATGTAGAAACACAAGAAGTCTCATATGAATTGGAAAACTATTCTAGGACTGGTTTCTCTAAAAGTATACCAAATTTCTTCATGGAGACACAATCGTACTAATATTATTATTATTATCTACAACACACATATAGAATTTCATGAGGGCGTGTTTGAGAAAAAGGTTTTGTAGATCATTAAAGATTTCCCTTGAGTGTGATAATTAAAATGTAAATTAGCAATGTAATTATTACAGTGCCACCTAGAGCTTGGCACATGTTATTGCATTTGCCTATGACTGGGGTGTGATTTGAGACCTTACTCATTTGAAGAAATAAATTCATAAATAAAGCCACTCTCTCTTTGTCTAGCTGTGTTGGTGCTGTATTTCCGGTATTTTTTGCTTTGGGATGATGACCTTGCGACTTCCATCTATCATGCTTTTGTGGCGCTGTGCTACTTGACACCCATCTTGGGTGCCATCATTGCTGACTCCTGGCTTGGGAAGTTCAAGTAAGTTTTTTGTAGAGCTTTAAGGTGCAACTCCCCACAGATTACAATCCATCCAACACTATGAAAGTGAAAGCCGTTTCTGCAGACTGTCTCTGATCTGTGAGCATGTGCTGTCATGGCTGTGATGCCTCTCATGCTTGTGTGTTTTCAGAACAATCATATACCTGTCCATAGTGTACGCCATCGGCCAGGTCACCATGGCCATCAGCACTATTCATGACATCACAGATGCAAACAGAGACGGCACACCGGATAACTTCACCTTCCACATGTGAGTCAAATTCAATCAACACATCATGCACCTCTGTTCCTCACCCACAGAGAACAGAATTAATAACAGAATTTACCATGAACCAAACAAACCAGCTCTAAGGTGAATGACATCATTACATCATTTGATTTGAAGCAAAAGGTATTTGAAAATCAGAAAATGAGTCTTATGAAAAAACTACTCTTAAAGCACTGTAATTGAGTTGGTGTTGATAAATGTGAGTCAGAAGAGATGTTTTCATACTCTAATGCTACAACATCCTACCTCACAAAAACATACAGTATATGACAAATTGAAATGTTTGTAAATGACACTGTTGTCCCTTTTGTTGAAACTACACTGTTGTGGTTTCCACATTTTCAGTAAACTAAAATATACGTTAATCTCATTTCTATTGAAACTTGTATGTCATGTATTTAGAAATATTTGTAATTTGACATTTGTAATGATTAATTTGCAATTGAATACCTTTAAATAAAATTAACTTTAAATACAGTATCAAATAACACACACACACACACAAATAACCATGTGCTGTAGTATGTTAATCAACACATCAAAATAAGTTTACAGTTTTTAAAATATATACTTTTTAGACCCAACTATTGTGACATAACAGTAAGGTTTCAGGAGAAAAATCTATATTTCAGAAATTTCACAAAGAAATCGCTTTTTAACAAAACAATAAATGTTTTTTAATTCATGTTAAAGTAAATGCACGCACTGTTCAGTGATGAAACTCTTCTGAGAAGCTGAGTGGCAACACTATCTATTCTATCTATGCAACCTTTTTTGTTTTCTTAATCCATGTCAGCACTGTGCACCATTAGACTTTTCTTTATCCCTCCTCCTCCCCAGCACCACCTGTCTAGGTCTGTTACAGTTCTTCCTACTTTGCCGTGTTGCAGCAGTAGCATGTGTTCTGTAAATCTGAGTGTGTTTCAGTAAAAATATTTGCTCATGTCAGCAGCAGAAGCATAGCAGATATACTCCGCCAAGACTAATCTAACCTTTCTTTTCAATAAAATCCTGTTAAAATCTATTTCGGGAGTTGTCATAATTGAAACCTTTTTGTACAGTTTTAATGAAACTACACTAAACAGCCCTGATAGAACTGAATCTATAAAGTGTGTTTCTCTTTCAGTGCTCTGTCCATGCTGGGTTTGATCCTCATTGCTCTGGGCACTGGGGGTATTAAACCGTGTGTGGCTGCTTTTGGTGGCGATCAGTTTCAGGAACATCAGGTACGGTACTTCCTAACCTCTCCATTCGCTTACGGCATCTTCTTAGCCTTTCTGTCTAATGGTTTGTTGTGATGTGTTGATCTTTACAGAGTCGCCAACTCAACACATTTTTCTCAGTGTTTTATTTGTGCATTAATGCAGGGAGCCTTCTTTCCACACTCATTACACCTGTTCTCAGAGGTATAACCACATAAACACACTCATTTCCATTATACTTTTGCCCTACTCCCTCCCTGACTAACGGCTCTCCTCCATGTGTGCAGCTCAAGAGTGTGGCATCCACACTCAGCAGCAGTGTTATCCTCTGGCTTTTGGGGTCCCAGCCGTTCTCATGGTCATATCTCTGGGTAAGACTGAGTTCTGCACAAACTGTACGCACACACACTGATCTGTGTGTATGATTGGGATGTGTATTGTGTGTTACAGTGGTGTTCATCGCTGGCAGTGGCATGTATGTCAAAACAGATCCGGAAGGAAACATTATGTGGTCCGTGTGTAAATGTATAGGGGTGAGTCGGCCTTACTCAATAACCAAAGATCCTGTTTAAAGGATGGATTCTATCTTCTGTGGAACATAAAAAGAGATATTTTGCAGATTGTTCAAACTGCTCTTTTCCAGAGGTGACTTAGTGCCGTTGAGAATAAATAGAACTATAAAAGTGTTATGAAACAGCCTGTGTGATTTGTGCTTTGCTGTATACATGATACCTCTGTGTAAGGAACACAAAAGTTCCTCTACTATAGCTGTCAAATCACACTGTCATTGACACTTGTTATCAAATCTGGTGTATTATTTTAGTGTCATTGATATTCTATTATAGTTTTTGTATATATTTTGAACTAGATTTTATTTTTATGTTTTCTGTTTCCATTTAATTCGTAGTTAGAGTTTAGTAATTTTGTTTGATATGTCTGTCTGTATGTACATATAATTTACTTAGATATAGCTAACAATAAGTTAATTTGGTTCAAGTCATCCATCCATCCATTAATTCATTCATTGATTTATAAAAGCCCTGTCTGGTGAAAATGTTTTTTGAACAATATGAATACTTGAATTGTAATGTTTTGGTGAACTTTCCCAATAATTCCTATATTCTTATAATCATTGCATTAAATATAATAAAGTCTTTTCTTTCTGTAGTTTGCCATCAAAAACCGATTCAGGCACAGAAGCAGCAGCTATCCAAAGAGGGAACACTGGATGGACTGGGCCAATGAGAAATATGATGTATGCCACAATCCTGCCATCTCTGTACACATAAGTTTACTTAGCTTAAATACGGAGTTCTGGCATGAAACTCTAGATGGCGCAGTCCGATAGGTCTAACTCAATCTGACTTAATGCCATCATCACATGGCACAGCTGATTGGTTCTCTCCTGTATTGGTAGCCAATGAGCTCGCTGCTCAACATTCAAATATATGACTAGTGCTTGCCGCAGCAGTGCAGCTTGCTTCAGAAACCCTCCACCTTCCCCAGCTCCACCTTTATAGATCTGCTACAGCAGGGATAGGCAACTCCTGTCCTGGAGGGCCACTGTCCTGCAGAGTTTAGCTCCAAACCTAATTTAACACACCTGAACAAGGCAGTCAGTGTTTTCGGGATTACTAGATAGATACAGGCAGGTGAGTTTTTATGAGGGCTGAAGATAAACTCTGCAGGATAGTGGCCCTCCAGGACCGGAGTTGCCTATCCCTGTGCTACAGGGTGATTCATGTATGCTATATGGGGGTTATTTCATGTATATTATATTTGCAGCAGCAGAATTTCTTACATGCTCACAGCAGTATGCTGTGGATGTATTGGCAGCAGCAAGTCTCAGTACTTGCTCTGCCGCAGCAGCGTAGCAGATCTGTTCCGCCAAGACCAAATACATTAACATTGTCATGTACATTACCATGCCAATCTCTCCGAGAGTTGTCATGACAGAACTTAGTTTATCTAAATGGGAACATTCCATATTGTTTTTATATATAACTAGTAAAAAAAATAAAAATAAATAAATACTACTGCCCACATACAGAATACAGTAAATTTCTGTAAAAAAAAATATATATATATTAATTTTACAAATGGGGATATCCCAAGAAGTCCCCAAAAGTCTTTGTAACTTTAGCTCACTTCTGGGAACAAATTTGTCCTTAAAACATGGTTAGTGAGGCACTGACACACTCATTCCTCTGTTGTCTCTCTCTTCTATAGAAACTTCTTATCGCTCAGATAAAGATGGTGTTGAAGGTGTTGTTCCTCTACATTCCTCTGCCCATGTTTTGGACCCTGTTTGATCAGAAGGTAAGTATCTGTCATTTCTCAGGTCTGCTGGGTGGACTAGCATTTTGTAATGGTTGGTGTGTGTTGATTGTGTCCAGGGCTCTCGCTGGACTCTCCAGGCCACTACCATGAGCGGAGACTTTGTAAGTATCTTGATTTCAGCTAATTGCTCTAAATGAAAGATTTGCTATATGTTTGTTTTATTAATCTAACATGATCTGATGAACTGTCTATAGTCACATTTAGGATGTCAAATCTAGCACAACTAGGCTCAATACACAGAGATTTATAAAATATCATTCGCATCATTAAAATTTAAAATGTGTATTTTTTTTAATTCAATGTAATTTCCTCTTTTCTGTAGGGAGCATTCATCCTGCAGCCAGACCAGATGCAGGTGAGTTAATGCTGTTAGGTTAGCTCCTATCTCAGTATTGTTATCAGATTAAATGGGTCTAGTATTAGCAAAAATTTTTCATTCTTGTTGGCACATTTTTTTTCTTTTTCCTGAAGTTGCAGTAAAATCAGTAAAGTTGCAGTAAAATCAGTAAAAGTGTGAAGTATCATTACAATTTAAGACAATTGTTTTCTATGTGAATATATATATATATCAAAGCTGAGTTTCCAGCATCATAACTCTAGTCTTCAGTGTGACATGATCCTTCAGAAATCATACTGATTTGCTGCTCAAAACACATTTCTTATCACTATCAATGTTTTTATGTTTTTGTGGAAACCATGATCCACTTTTTCATTCAAAAGAACAGCATTTATTTAAAAAAAATAATAATAATTTGTAAGATTATAAATGTCGTTACTGGCTTTTTTAAAAAATAAATTTATATAAATCCTTGCTGAATAAATGGATTCATTATTTTTTTTAATAAAATCTTACCGACCCCAGACTTTTGACAGTAGTGTACATACTGTATAGGGTGAAATAAACCTGTACCTGTAAATCTCTTCTCTGTCAGACTGTGAACCCAATCCTGATCCTGACCCTGGTGCCTATTATGGACCGGTTAATTTTCCCTCTCATCCAAAAGTGTGGCCTCAATTTCAGGTATGACTCAGTATGTAGTAGGAAATGATTGATCTCTTGGCATAACTGTGGTGAGAGTGATGCTGATATGAATGTGTTGTGTGAATCTGTTTTCTGCTCCAGCCCTTTGAAGAGAATGACGGTTGGCATGCTGTTTGCTGCCATGGCATTTGTCTCTGCAGCTCTGGTCCAGATTGAGATTGATGTGAGTGTGAAATGTGTGAGTCATATTCATGTCACTGAGTAGAGCAGATGTTCATCAACACGTCATTTTCCTCCTCAGAAAACATTGCCAAATTTCCCATCATCCTCTGAGAGCCAGCTAAAGGTGGTGAACACGTACAGCAGAACACTGAATGTGACCATCTCACCCAATGAACATCTTCTGATAGAGTCATTTGGGGTACAACTACACACATCTAAACACACATACTCCACTATTTCATGCATGCCTGTAGCCTAACAGGAACCTCACTGATATGATTCACCACTGTTTCTCCTGTTTGTTTTTATAGAGCAGTGCAGATTACATGACGTTTGACCATCAGGACATCACAGTGTCCTTGAACACAAATCCTGTGATCACTAAAGCTTTCAGTTTAATCAAGGGGGGGCGCCAGACCCTCATCATCCCCTCTGACCCATCCATCATGTATCTGGTGAGCATCCACTAAGCAGACACGGGCAAAAAATAATTTATTAACTCAAGAAAAATGGTGGTTGCTCATGCAAAAGTCGGCACTGGAGACCAGAAAAGCAAGCTTATGTTTCGCATTTCACTGTGTTCCAATGTTTGGTGAACTTTGACCCGCAATAGAATAAGATTTTAGCTTAAAAAAAAAAAAAAACCTCAAACTTTAAAGCTGCATGTTTGCAGAATTTGAGGAAAGTGGAGAAGACTGCATATTTTTACATTTTGGATTTATTATTATTTGTTAATAAGATTTTAGCTTAAAAAAAACCCTCAAACAGCATGACATCATATCACGACTGAAGAAATTTTGCATGCTCAAAGTCTAGTTTGAGCACCGATTAACAACAAATACACAAAAAAATGACAGCAGTGAGAAAAGAGGAGTTAAGAAAGCATCTGATCATAGAGATGTGAAGATGTTTGCACCAGCTCTGCAATTTGGCAGTCCAGTGTGTTTAATGTCTTTTCTCACACCTGACCTTGATGGACTGAGTGAACAAATGAACCTGGAATGATTTTTTGGAGTGTTTTTAGTTTTTTTTAATATCCCTTCAGTGCAAGCTGTTCTTAAACTAACAAGAAAGTTTTGAGTTCTGAAACTTGCAGGATATTCTTATAGTACAATAACTTCTTATATGTCAAAAGATCAAAGCAATTTTGGTTTCTCAGTTCATGACCCCTTTAATGATCACATTAGAATGTTAAAAACATTATAATAAATATAACTGGAAAATATAACAGTGTAACTGACACTGACCTTTCTTTTTTCCTCCAGGAAGAAGACGTCAAGTCCAAACCAAGGGAAGGAAAGAACGCCATTAGGTAGGACTAAAATTGGTTTAACTGCTTCTTAAAACCAAACTTTCACTGAATTCACTGATTTCATGTCACACAGGTTTGTGAATGGCTATACAGCAGATCTGAATATCACCAACCTGGATTCCATCGAACCATCAGCCACTACAAACTACACACTGGTGAATCAGGGGAAGTGAGTCAGATTTTCAGATTTTTCATTGATGTTTAATAAAATACTTTGACTGCCAACATGCTTTAACTTGTTACGAAGTAAACAATTGCTTGTATCAAATTACTTTTTAAAGTCAACGTGAAATCATACTTAATAATGACGTTTTACTAACTCCTAGCATTCCCATTCATCTCAATAGCAGTTGCTCAGCTGGAGCATGCACCCCTGAAAAAACAACGTAAATGCTGCCATATTATCAGATAATTTCTTTTTGGGAAAAAGGCTGCTTGTGTACATTGTAATTAGAGGAATTCACTAATTACACTGTTTGCACAATCAGCACTTATTATTTTCTAGAGTTGTTTAGTAATAAAATTGATAGTCTTGGTCCCGGTTTCTGATTGGCTAATGCAGTGTTTTCACCATGCAAAAATACATGGTCTAAGTGCCACATAATGTGCCCAGTGACATCCAAAACTAGAATTATTTCTAAGTGAAACCAGTTTTTGAAAAGGAAGAACTGTTAGCATTCCCATTCATGTCAATAGCAGTTGCTTGGTTGGTGCATGCAGCTCTGAAAAAAAAAATGTTTTTCTTCTTTTTTTTTGACTTGTCTTTAATTATATTTTATGTTATGTTATTGGATTGAGTTTTGTTTTGAGTTTCAATTTATTGTTTTTTTAATTATTATAGTCATGGTGTCTGATTGCTGTTGGTTTCTCTCCTAAGGCGGGATTTCGTGCTCAGACATGGTGAACAGTGGTGTGAGTTTTCCCGGAAGTTTGGATTCGGTGCCTCATACACCTTCCTCATCCCCAGCACTGTGTTCTCAGATGATGTGTGTACTTTAGTAGGACTTTTTATATAGTCCTGATATTGTGTCTTCTGGTTTATATGTGCATGTGTGTTTTTGTATGTGCAGTGTGAATCTATAACAGAAGTTGAGGACATGAAGCCCAACTCGGTCCACATGGCTCTGCAGATTCCTCAGTACTTCCTCATTACTACAGGAGAGGTCATGTTCTCAGTCACTGGCCTGCAGTTCTCGTACTCACAGGTACAACAACGGCACACTTCACCAGATTGGTTTTTACAGCATTCTCGCTGTACTGAAATACATGGTCTAGATGCCACGTGATATTAAATAGATCTAAGTGATATTGATTATCGCAAAAGAAAAAAATGTAGGGTGAGGACTTGGTTAAGTCCATTGGTTTTTGATTAGCAAGTTTTTTTATTTTATTTTAATTTAAACAATAATTGAATACAGAATATAGATTGCAGACCACAACAAAGCTAAGGGGGAAACTCAAAGGGTTCAAACAAAGCTAAACATAACACATAATGCCTAAATAAATAAATACATGATTCAAAACATGATTCAGATCAAACAGTCCATGTTTTAATAGGGTTTTTTTCTTTTAAAATGGCTGGAGGCAGATTTGAACATACATTTCGAATAAATTGGTGAGTCTTGAGCTTACAAGATGATTGGATGACCGGCATACATCACCAGAGAGAAGTTTTAAAAAGTCAACATATGCATGGATGAATAGTTCACTAAAACATCATTAATCATTATGCATTTAGAAAACATTCGGCCAAATTTTTGGGCCAAATTTGCATTATTAGATTTACAACAACAAATAAAGTAAAGCTACATATCATCCTGAAGGGCTAAAAGTCAAAAGCCACAACTTGTTTAAAATCACAGATGGAACACATTTTTTCAATTTAATATTTTTGACAATGTCACTAAACCAGATATTGTGTGGTATTAATAGTGTATTCTTCACTGGAATATTTAATTTGACATTTGATATCCTGCAGACTGCAAAGATACAATACTCCGAACAATACGCTCCGAACACTTCCCTCTCAACAGTCGTATTTCCATGTCTTTAGGCTCCAAAGAACATGAAGTCCGTGCTGCAGGCCGGCTGGTTGTGCACCAATGCCGTGGGAAACATCATTGTGCTGATTGTGGCAGAGCTAGGAAAGCTTCCCAAACAGGTGCTGCATATGAGCTCATGTCCTAACACACACACACACATACACACACACAACACATATTCAGCCAGGCTGTAGGAATTTTCTCATACAGGCTGGGAACAAAATAAATGTCAGAATTTACATTTGTGTGTGTTTTCTCACACAGTGGGCAGAGTATTTGCTGTTTGCGTCGCTTCTAGTGGCTGTGAGCATCATCTTCTCCATCATGGCTTATTTCTACACCTACATAGACCCAGCAGAGATTGAGGCCCAGGTCAGGAAAGAGCAAGGGCTTGAGCCAGAAGAGATGGAGAAAGAGACACTAGAAATGGAGGAAAAAGATGAAGACCAGAAAAACGAGCAGGGGGTCAAACAAACCAAGATATGAGATTTGTGAAGATTGGATTGTGCTGATATCTAAGCTTTAGTGCTATATTTATTAAAATACATATAAAAAACTGTGAACAGACATATTGACATTTGAATCCATCATTGTTAAATTCATTGTGACCGTTGGCTGTAAGACCCCACTGAGTGAATCAGATGTAGCAAGAAAAATTAAAAAACCTTCTGTCATGATATCGTTAGATATGGTTTATGATGCAGATGTACTCTGGTTAGTGTTTTTGTGTGTGATCCATTTTTTTTAAGCTAATAAACTACACTGCTATGAAACAATGGTCTTTAGAGTTTAAGTTTGTTTTTTTCTTAAACCTTTTGAGTTTAAGTAACCTAGAAATTATGCAGAATGCATAATGTGTTGCAAACAAGCTCAGTGAAAAATAAATAAATAATAATTCATCCAAGATGGATAACAAGTTACGACCAAAATGGGTGTCCAATTTGCCAAACATAAACTCATGCTGAATTAGCTCTGTGTGCTGACAGAGAAATTATCATCATGACCTGGATGGGGAAAATGACCGCTGGTAGTGGTGTTAGTGAGGCCAGCAGAGGCGCTCAGTCTGTGTCCTACTGGGCAATGCCAGAGCATTTATCCACAAATAAATGGGAGTGTTAATGTAACCATGGCATTGTGGCCCAAATTTACCCATTGACTTTTATCAACCATATCCTGCTTATAACTGTGTGACCGGTATACCCAACATTTCACCAAGCTTTACAAAGGACAGATGATCACTTTATCACCGCGGTTACTGTGAACTGCTAAATGGAAACAATTAACTTTAAAAAAAATATTTTGTGTTTCATTAAAGAAAGAAAGTATTACAGGCTTGGAACAACTCGTGTTCAATTAGGTAATGTAAGTATTTTCAGTTTTTTCATTTTTTAATAATTTTGTTTATGTTTTCAGTCATGACAGAAATCACTATTCATTACATGGGTTTTGATCAGTTTTGTGGAATTACTTGTATTTAGTCTGTATTCATAATCATTAGAAGAGGCATTCTGCTCTTTGACCCTTACTGTGGTCACCGCCCCGTTACACTCACATGATAAAGAGCCCTGATGCACTGACTAACACATGAGTGTGAACGGCATATTCAGGAAGCAGCAGTCACAGTCATGGACACTGAAGGATCAAAGGTACTGTGTGTTTGAGTGTGAATGAGAGTTTTCTGCTTATTGTTATTTGTTTACAGTATTGTTCTGATGCCAGACAAACAGGGAATTTGTGAAGTGTGTGAAGTTAATTTTTGTAAAAAAAAAAAAAAAAAAATGCTATTGAATAATTGCTTTACCAGCAGAAATATTTTATAAGTAAATTACTTCCATTGAGTTTGCCGCAGTAAAAGTTTGTAATTTTATTATAATATCAGTTCCACCCGAGGTTTTTTTTTTTCTTTTTTCATAAGATCACATAATATCTGATGACCAAAGTGCTGCTGTTAGTGGAAAGGCCGTGACTGTGGTTAATGTAAATGACGTGTGAGAGATTAGATTAGCTGTGTATCCCTTCTGATTCAGCATAAACTTCTTTAAAGGGGTCATATGATGTTGCTAAAAAGAATATTATTTTGTGTATTTGGTGTAATAAAATGTGTTTATGCGGTTTAAGGTTCAAAAAACACATTATTTTCCGCATAATTTGCATTATTGTTGCTCCTCTATGCCCCGCCTTTCTGAAACGCATCGTTTTTTACAAAGCTCATCGGTCTGAAAAGTGAGGTGTGCTCTGATTGGCCAGCTATCCAGGGCTTTGTGACTGGCCAAATACCTCAAGCGTGTGACGGAAATGTTAATATACTGTGATGCTGTGTGTCCCAGTGTGACGAGACAAAAACAATAAAACCCATTACAAACAAGTCATTTGTTGTATGACTTATACTGTGTTTTTACACGTTGTGTTGGATCACGCCGCGTAAACATAAAACCATGTTAGCATTCATGATCGGAAAAACGACAAACAACAAGCGCTACTCTACACCAGCGGTTCTCAATTTCAGTCCTTACACCCCCCAACTTCATTGCACACAAACTGAAATATATGAGTTTTTTTTTTTTTTTTTTTTTTTTTTTTTTTTTTTATTCTGATGGTTACGACTTACAGCTTAGGAAAAAAAAAAAAAAAAAATCAGTGTCTCAGAAAAAAATTAGAATATTCCATTTTGAGCTTGATTAGTTTGTTTTGTTTTTAGTTTATGGTTGGTTCTTGTTGTGGTTTTTTAGATGATTTTATAATTATGTTATGGGATAGTGTCTTGACAGTTGTCCAGAAGACGATCATCGACAGCAACAGGGATGACCACAGCTTTGGGAAGATTGTCAGGAAAAGCCGATTCAAGAACTTGGGAGAGCTTCACAAGGAGTGAACTGAAGCCAGAGTCAGCGCATCTAGAGTCACCACGCTCAGACGACTTCAGGAAAAGGGCTACAGCTGTCTCGTTCCTAGAACCAAGCCACTCCTGAACGAGAAAAAACGTCAGAACCATTTCACTTGGGGTAAGGAGAAAAAGAACTAGACTGTTACTCAGTGGTCCACAGTCCTCTTTTCAGATGAAAGTAAATTTTGCATTTCATTTGGAAATCAAGGACTTGAGTCTGGAGGAAGACTGGAGAGGGACAGAATCCAAGCTGCTTGAAGTCCAATGTGAAGTTTCTGAAGTCAGTGATGATTCGGGGTGCCATGACATCTGTTGGTGTTGGTTCATTGTGTTTTATCAAGTCCAAAGTCAATGCAGCCATCTACCAGGAGATTTTGGAGCACTTCATGCTTCCATCTTTTGACAAGCTTTACGGAGATGCTGATTTCATTTTGCAGCATGAATTTAGCACCTACCCACAGTGCCAAAACCACTTACAAAACCACTGAAGCGATAAGAGAAACATACAAAATGTGCAGACCAGGGGGGCGCAAGGACTATAATTGAGAACCGCTGCTCTACATTGCTCAAAACTCATGTTTGAATCATCAGTGGCAAATCTTTTTTCACATGTAAACATACTTACAGTCTGTGAGTCAGAACAGCCAGCATTGTAGCCAGGATCAGGAAACAGTCCTCCATAATATGTGCTGCACACTAAATATTTGGGTTCAACTGTTCTGGAACAGTGTTGTAAATGCAACTTAACCACTGATTTCTAGTTGTGTCCTCTTTTAGAAGGCCAAACATTGCTTTCACAATGAAACACTCCACAACATGGTGCTGGCGACAACAGCAAGAATCAAAGTTACACGTTCTTTCTTTGCGTGAACATTTGGGCGGTGTTATGCAAATCTTTCCACATCGTGATGTAGATATGTGGGGGTGTGTTAGAATGAGCCGTTTTAGGAGGGCGTGGTTGACTCTTAAATTTTATAAAGAATATCTCTTTGGATTTGAGACTTTAGTCTTTGCAACTTTACAGATCTTCTTTATGTACCAAGTGCTTATAACACTCCAAAGAGAAAGGAAAAATTTAAATCACATCATATGACCCCTTTAACATTTAAAGAGTCATAATGTGCCTGTCATTGCTTTGTGCTGAAAGTTCTTTATTGTCAAAACATTAACTTGGCAACCACTGCCTCAGTTAGCAAGAATATGCAAGCATTTGTTAGACTATATAAGGCTAGATGTTGCCAAATTTCTGGATCATTTGTGCCTCCATAATGTTTGAAACTAAAGTTAAGGTATTCCAGTACAAAATAATGCCTTTGGGAATGCAGGATGCACCTGCCACATTCCAGCAACGAGAATTGCAAGTCTTATTTGGATGACATTGTGATTTATTTGGATTGTTAAGATGAACATCTGGTAACTGTAGCAGTGTTTGAATTCCTCTCTCATTTTAAACCTTTGCATTATTGGTTTTGTGCATTTCATAATACAGTATATAACAGACACCTGGGGATTCTTCAGGAAGCCACTAAAACAGACAATGTCAGACATCGATTTTTCGTCAGGTTTATTTCCAGAAATGGGCATTGGGTGTTATGTAGATAAGAAGTGAAGCCGGGTTCAGTTGACTGGCATTGTTCCCATATCTACACCAACTGTATGTGATCCATAGTGTTTGTTTGACACTATTTCAGTTCCTAAGGTCTATTTTTTTGTATCGACTCACAATTTTTAATTTACTTTTTCCCTTGAAAGGATTTCTACCATTTCAAATTCCAGATTTGTAAAGGTTTTCAATCTACAGCTAACTAGAGTACTTCTCATTAGTTTTTCTTTCTTTTATAGAGTTTAAAAGTTGACCCAGAGAAGCTGTTCACCAAGCTAGAGAGGATTGGGAAGGGATCGTTTGGAGAAGTCTTTAAAGGCATTGACAATCACACGCAACAGAAGGTCGCTATAAAGATTATTGACCTGGAGGAGGCTGAAGATGAAGTGGAAGACATCCAACAGGAGATCACAGTCCTCAGCCAGTGTGACAGCCCCTTCATCACTAAATACTATGGCTCTTATCTGAAGGTGAGGCCCATGTACTGCTTCCCTGAAGCAATTACTGTGTGTCAGGCAGCTTATGATGACTTAAGCTGGATTTAAGCTGTAAGCTGTGTGATATTTGGGGATAGCAGAGGTCCAAACTCTTGTATGATGATAATATTTTCTTTGGGAGAAGTAGTTTATATATGTAGCTTGAACATTGAGATGTACTTATACTTGGCCTAATTGCTCCTTGGACTTTTGCATTAGTCTTTTCATGATCAGATATATATTCAATCAGTAAATACACAGTAAGTGACCAAGTGTAAATACCTTAGTGTGAATAGGCCTTTTGGTTGTTAAAATAGCTCTATATAGGCACATTTCACCATAAAATGCCTGGAGAGCTCCCACAGAGGACTGGCTCGGGTTGTGAGAGTGTCCCATATATTTGTGGTTCCACTGCTCCTGGATGGCTTTTTGAGATCTGATACCCTGCTCCTGAAGGGCTAGCATCTTGCAGAGCTCAACTCTTATCCTAGTCAAACACCTGAAGCAGCTAATCAAGGTGTTCAAGATCACTTAAAAATAACAGGCAGGTGTATTGGAGCAGGGACGTTTGCAGGAAGGCAGTCCTCCAGGAGCAGGGTTGGCTGCCCCTGCTTTATAGCTAATGGGAACATCTGGATGGATGAGTGACATTCCCAGAAAATTGGTCATTTAGCTCTTTAAGTTTGGTACGTGTATTTAGAGATTTTAAAATTACTGCTGCTTGTTAGACAACAAGACAATAGTGACATGTAATAACTCAGCATCTCTTGCAGGACACAAAACTGTGGATCATCATGGAATATTTAGCAGGGGGTTCTGCTCTGGATTTGGTGAGAATTTTTATTTCCTTAACTTTATTGACTAGTACAGTCTATATTTATGACAACCTGGTATTATAATAGAAAAGTCAATGAGTGTATAATTGTAAACAATATATACACAAAAAAGCATATTTCTGTTAAACAATATTATATATGTTAATTATGATACATTTTGGTTGTAGACTTTAAAGTTGCAAATCTCTAGGGCATTGGCGTTTAATCCGTTTCCTGTAGATCTACCTTCCTGCAAAGTTTAGCTATAACCCTAATCAAATACTCATGAATCAGATATTTAAGATCTCCAGAAACACATGATCACTGGTGTGTTGGTGCAGAGTCGGAACCTATAGGGAAAGTTCGCCCAAAAAAGAAAATTACCCCATAATTTACTTACCCTCAAGCCATCCTAGGTGTATGTGACTTTCTTCTTTCAGTCGAATACTTAAAAAATGTCCTGGCTCTTCACAGCTTTATAAGGGCAGTGGATAGTGGTCCAGATTTTGAAGGAAAATAAAAAGCATCCATCCATCATAGTACTCCACATGGCTCTGGGGGTTAATAAAAGCCTCCTGAAGTTGAAGCAATGTTTGTATAAGAAAAACATTCATATTTACAAATGTTATAAACCGTAATCACTAGCTTCCGAGATTGTGAGAGTGAGATTCGTGTCCAGCGGATGACGTAGGCAAATGTGGTGATGAACTCAGAAGAACAGAGGAGAGAGCAAAACAAAACACCGGTTACAAATTAGAAGTACAAAACAAAGGTTTGTAAAGGAAAATGCCTGAGGATTTTGATATAAACCAAGAGGAGACTGCTTTTCCTTTGCTGTAAACAAAACTTGGTTCTCGAATGACTAGCATATTCTCACTGGAGCTAATGCTACGCCTCCGTTCTACATCATCCGTTGGTACGCTACTCTCTCGTGAATGCGCGTACAACAGTTAGCGGAAGCTAAAGATTGCGGTTTATAAAGTTTTAAATATGGATTAACCCCCGAAGCCATGTGGAGTACTGTTTATGATGTAAATATGGATGCACTTTATTTTGCGTCAAAATCTGGACCAATACCCACTGCCATTATAAAGCTTGGAAGAGCCAAGACATTTATAACATAATTCTGACTGTATTCATCAAGAAGAAAATCATATGCACCTAGGATGGCTTGAGGGTGAGTAAATCATGGGGTAATTTTCATTTTTGGGTGAACTAACCCTTTAAGTCTGCAGGAGTGAGAACGAGCACCGCTGCTCTAGGAGGACTACAAATCATTTAGGCCACTGCTTCTCAAACCTGTCCTGGAGCCCCATGACATGGGTTGATGTGAAGAACTAGTGTGGTTAAAGTCATGTAGTAGATAATTATACTTGTGTTTTTACAGAGGTTTAGAGCCCTACACGTTTGTTTAGTTCCTCTAACAGGTTTGTTCTTTGATCTACAGCTTGGACCTGGAGCTCTTGATGAGTCCCATATCGCCACCGTCCTCAGAGAGATCCTGAAGGGTCTGGATTACCTGCACTCCAAAAAGAAAATTCACAGAGATATTAAAGGTACCTGTGACACATTACCTACAGTTTTCTGCCATTGAAATCTATAAATGATCTCCAGCATTTCAAGATGGCACTTCTGTTCTGAAAGCTCAAATCATGATGTGATTTGTGTCTGTGTGTTTCTGTAGCCGCTAACGTCCTGTTGTCAGAACAGGGTGATGTTAAGCTAGCTGATTTTGGTGTGGCCGGGCAGCTCACAGACACACAGATGAAGAGGAACACGTTTGTGGGCACTCCATTCTGGATGGCACCAGAGGTCATTAAACAGTCAGAATATGACTCAAAGGTCAGATCTGTTCACTGTGTAATGTACGTAATAAAGTTCTAATCATAGCCTGGAATGGGTTAGTAGCTAGCCAACCCTGCTCTTCTACCTTTATGCAGACACGTCTGACTGTTATTTTCTAGTAATCCTGAACACCTTGATTAGTTGGGACTGAAGCTAAACTCTGCAAGAGGGTAGCTCTTCAGGAGGAGTGTTGGCTATGTCTTATTTAGCCACGCTTTATCCATACTTTGTATGCTTTTGATAGGCCTGTTGATCTATGGCAGCGTTTCTCAATTCCAGTCCGAACGTCTGAAGCGATAAGAGAGACATACAAACTACAGAGCAGGGGGGCGTGAGGACTGGAATTGAGAACCGCGGATCTATAGGAAACACCAAGCTCCATTTAAAGTTATTATCCAGAGTCTGTTGTATATCATCAGTTCTCAGCAAGAGCAACAACATTTGTGTTGCAGATCACACATTTTAGCACATGTAGAATAGGTCACTTAGGTGTGTGTGTTTTGCAGGCAGATATCTGGTCATTGGGCATAACTGCAATCGAGCTAGCAAAAGGAGAGCCGCCCCACTCTGATCTTCACCCCATGAAGGTGTTATTTCTCATCCCTAAGGAAAACTCACCCACACTGGAGGGAAACCACAACAAAGCTCTCAAAGAATTTGTAGATGCCTGTCTCAATAAAGACCCCAACTTTGTAAGTGCTGCCTGCATGTTTATAGGGATTTACAGGTTCCAGGTGTGCTGAATTAGAGCTGGAGCAATATTTTGCTGGAAGGTGGTCCTTTAGGAGCAGGACTGAACAACTCTGATAAAGCAGGGTTTCTCAAATCCAGTCCTGTAGGTCAAACTAGGTCTTGGAGGGCCATTGTCCAGAGTTTAGCTCAAACTTGCCTCAACACACCTGCATGGAAGTTTCTAGCATGCCCATTTAGACCTTGATAAGCTGGTTCAGGTGTGTTTAATTAGGGTTGGAGCTAAACTCTGCAGGACACCGGCCCTCCAAGACCAAGTTTGGAGACCCCTGCCCTAAACAAACCCATCTACCTGTAAGGTTGTAGTAACTCAGAAGATCTTGATTAGCTTTGCTCATGTGTCTCTGATTAGGGTTGTAGCTAAACTCAGAGCAGTGGCCTGCCAAGCTGGATTTGAGTAACTCTGCAAAATAGTCTTTGGATTTCTACATGTATAGCAGTGGTGGACTGCTTTGACCCTCGAATGGCTCTTGGGGGCCAGAGCTGCCCACCTCTGATGTATATAGTCATGTATAATCAAAAGATAATGTCTGTATTGTCTCTGACAGAGGCCAACAGCTAAAGAGCTTTTGAAACATAAATTTATCATTCGATATGCCAAGAAGCCATCATTCCTGATGGATCTTATCGACAAGTACAAGAGATGGAAAGAAAAACAGACCCGCGATGAGTCCAGCTCTGATTCTGAATCGTAAGAATCGTAAAAAAACATTGGCACATTTAGTTATATTAATAATGTAATTAATTATTCACTGAGAAAATACTGTGTGTACGTGTCTTCAGAGATGACGGTGAAGCATCTGGAGAGTCTGTGGCTGATGACTGGATCTTTGGCACTGTCATAGGACACAAGCCCACAGTGAAACAGAATGGAGTCGTCAAAAAAGAACTACACAAGGTGACATATGCCATTGTCAAAAAATATCAAAGCAGATAATTTTTGTTTGTAAGACAGCCTTAAAGATGCTCATTGGGTTTGGAATGATAAACAAAAAATAAGTGGTTTTTGGATGTTAGTGGCTCATCCTTCCATCTATTCTCTTGCTGCTCATCCAGGACCAGGTCACAGTGGCAGCAGGCTAAGTAGGGCCCCAATATGTCCTTTTCCTTCCAAAGCTCCTCCTGGGGGATCCCATGGCATTTCTAAGCCTTCCAGCATGGAGGTCTCCCCAGGCTTTATTCTCAATTGGACATGCCTGAAACACCTTCATTGGGAGGTGGCTGAGAGACATCCTACCACATTAACTGGTTTTGGAGAGAAGCAGCTCTACAATGAGTGTCTCTGGGATGCAATACCTGCGAGATACCTGCAATCTCATTCTTTCAGTCATTACCCAAATGTCATGACCGTAGTTAAAGGTCAGAACATAGATTGACTGGTAAATCAAGAGCTTCCCCTTTGGGCTTAGCTCCCGCAATGGTCTTGTACAACAACTGCATTACTGTCGCCACTGAACTGATCCGCCTGTAAACCTCATGATCTGACTTGCCCTCGGGAGCTAATCAGGGTCCTGGTGGAGTCCAGCAGCCACTGGGAACAAGCTCTGTGGATCATGTTGATAGTTAAAGGGTTAGTTCACCCAAAAATGAAAATTCTGTCATTAATTACTCACCTTCATGTTGTTTCAAATCTGTAAGACCTTTGTTTATCTTTGGAACAAAAATTAAGATATTTTTGATGAAATCTGAGAGCTTTCTGACCCTGCATAGACAGCAATGCAACTGAAACGTTCAAGGCCAAGAAAGGTAGTAAGGACATCATTAAAATAGTCCATGTGACATCAGTGGTTCAACCGCAATGTTTTGAAGCTACAAGAATACTTTTTGTGTGCAAAGAAAACAAAAATAACTTTATTCAACAGCAACTCTTCCGTATCAGACTTCGACATGCATTCACAAGAGTAACACGAGTACTCTCGTAAATCTCTGTGGAGGGTCAAATTCAGAAAGCTCTCGGATTTCATCAAGAATATCTTAATTTGTGTTCTGAAAATGAACGAAGGACTTACAGGTTTGGAATGACATGAGGGTGAGTAATTAATGAGAACATTTTCATTTCTGGGTGAGCTATCCTTTTTAAATTTGTTGACAACTGTGTTTCCAAAAAAGAAGAAAAAAATAGTCCTAAGAAAAGTTTGTGCTCCATTTGATCACAGATTTTAAGACATGTACTGTACACATCAGATTTGCACATCTCACATCTGCCTTTCTCTCATTGTTTAGGTTCCAGACAGTACAAAGAAGCCTCCGCCCAAGAGCAAAGAGACCAAGTCCTCTATTATTTTACCATTGTTTGCAGAGGTAAGAATTTAATCCAGATGAACCTTTCAATTTACGTATAATGTATTTGCTGATGTTTATCTTGAGTTGAACTTCCCAGTTCACAAATGATCAGGCAAATGAATGTCAGTGCATACTGAACTAACAATGCTGTATGTTTTCAAAGTCTCAATCACTGGATGGATGTGTTTATTCTTCTGTCAGCTGAAGCAGAAGCAAGGTGTTTATAAGCCGGCGGTGTTAGAGGAGCTGAAGCAGGCCATGCTCCTGGCTGAAGAGACATGTCCCGGGATCACTGATTCAGTGGTGACGGGGGTGGTTCAGAGATTAAAGAGGTATTTACAGCACCCTGCCTGCACTGCCCAATACGTGTGAGTTGGTGAAAGTCTGATGTGTGTTTTCTGCCTCACAATTTTCGTCTCAACACTGACCGACTCTCATTGCCTCTGCATGTAGACTTTTTGTTCTGTGGGTGTTTGTATTGCTGTCTGTACATAAGTGTAGAATGTGGACTGGATTTGTTTAAGGACCCCATGGAATCATTTGATAATTTAAGTTTTCCTCAATAATTCCTGAAAGAGAAAGACTGTAAATTTCGTTTTATTTTTTTGGTCAGCTTAGCCTATAAATGCCTCAAAGCTCAGAGATATGAACTAAAATCTACAAATTTTGATCTCAAGTGGTCTGTGTATATCAAGTTTTTATTTTTAGTTTTTTAACAGAACTGTAATTTGTGCAATAATTCAGTCTCTAGTAATTGTCCTTTTTCTAGCATTGCTCTTAGAGTTTGAAAAAAAGACTCTGATATTTAAATCACTTTGCACTTTTTTGCCGTTTAACATATTTGTAATTCTTTAGATGGTGATTTCTTATGTTCCCTACCTGTACAAGTTTTATTTCTACTCTTTCTGTTCTATGCTGTGGCTAGTCTTGGTTTAGAGGGCTTTTTAAAAAAATATATATATATCAGTTTTCTTGCTTATTTTATCGTTATTTTAGTACCATGTTAACATGCTCATGTAGATTTGTTAGATTTAGGAAGAGAGCCATGGTTTTCATTTTTATGGTCAGTTAGGAACATTTAACTTACTCATGTTAATTACAGTACAGCAAACAAATTTAATTTTAAAGCTGAAGTGTGTAATTTTTAAAGCACTAGCAATTAGAATTGTAAAATAAAAACAAAAATATAGGTTTGGCAACTTCTCCCCCAGGCTGCCATTGGTTGCCGATAGCCTACAATTGACTTATGGTTGATTCTATATAAGCCAGAACAGAAGATAGTTTCAACAAAAAAAAAAAAAATAAAAACATAAAAAATAGACTTGCACTCTATTCATTTACTGATTGTTCTCTTTAAAAAAAAAAAAAAAAAAAACATCCTTACACTAGCTTGCTCTATTATTTTGGTGTTTTCTTTCTATTTATTATGTAATAAAAAAAAAGCCCTTGCTATGTGTACTGTTAAGCTGACTGAGACTTTTTATAGCACTTGTATATCTTTGCTCTTTTGCTGATTTTAATTGCTTCCATTGTCCTCATATGTTAGTCGCTTTGGATAAAAGCATCTGCTAAATGACAATGTAAATGTAAAAATAATACACTTGAGCTTTAAATGATCTCATTCAGTTTATCATCCTTTATATAATTCATTTAGCTGTAAACCATTTTTGTTGTCCTTCCTGTAATGTTTCAGCACGTCTGATTGCACTTGGATGATAACAGCATTTTAATGTGTTATGTAACAAAAGAGCCTATGGGATTATAGGACTATAAATCTGTGCTAAAGTTCAATTCAGACTAATGTACAACTCTTAAGTGTTCACTGCTGCTATCACCCTTTTCGGGAAGCACCTGCTGCTCAAAGCCGCTTTGTCCGTAAGGCAAATGAATGTGTAACAGTCGAAGCAATCCAAAATGTAACAATCCAACAAATTCACACAATTTTAATTCTTACATCCAAAAACAAGATCAGAATTTGTCACTCTATATACAGATATTACATACAATTTTATACACATATTACATAATTTTTACACAAGAAAAATATACATAAAAATGTAAACTTTTGTATACAAAAAAATACCTTAGACAAATTAAAGACCAATAACAAAAGGTGACTAGATTTATCCTATGAATTTTAAAAACAGTTCTACAGTACATTCAGTGAGTACAGGAATCAGTCAGCCATCTAAACGC
This sequence comes from Cyprinus carpio, assembly GCF_018340385.1. Taxonomy (NCBI): domain Eukaryota; kingdom Metazoa; phylum Chordata; class Actinopteri; order Cypriniformes; family Cyprinidae; genus Cyprinus; species Cyprinus carpio. The sequence continues at coordinate 5,051,706 of NC_056605.1, forward strand.
AGAGTGCAAGCGACTTTTGTCTGGGGGTTTCTCTGTGCAGCGGACCTGCTGTCATTCACACAGTAGTAACACAGTAAAAACTTGGACTGCACACAACATTTCAGCTCGTTAGAGCAACAAAAATGCTTTTGCCACAACTGATGAACATTGGTGGGGAGAATAAACAAAGACGACTCTTGTTCACAAGTAGCAGACTGAAAAGTCATTTCGAACCTGTGGAACACAGTGCAGGTGAAAGTGCAGCTGATCACAGGAGATGACCTAGAAAACGAACAATGTTTTGTCACTACAAATGAACCTTGAGAGATTGACTTGCTCAAGGATGCCTCCAAATGAAGTAACGGCTCCAGTATGCCTGTGATCATTCTGCCACACAAATGATCTCTTTCATGAAACGGAGCAGAATGAATGTGTGTAAATCATCATAAAACCATTATTACGTAAGCTAAGCGTAACTTGTACAAGAATGATTCTACGAATGATTCAATCTGAGTGGTTTTAAACCAGTTCAATGCCACAATTTATAACAGTTTGACAAATGATTCCATTCAGTGTGAAAATTATGTAACAGCAGTTTTATGAACTGTTCAGTTTATGCAAGAATTAACAATCTTTTTTAAAACCATTCTTGCACAAACTGTCACTGGTCTTTCTTTAGAAATTATTAAATGTAATTACATAAGAATGGTTTTTCGTGAATGAGACCCAATCTTTTTTTCTTTTCTGACTAGTGAGATTGGATTAGACTAAGTGCATAAGGGCCACGGCTGTGGTATTATGTCTTTCAGCGACCACCGACTGTTATTTTTTAATAGCTATCAAAAATACTGTTGCACATGATCACAGTCTCTTCATCCAAAGAAATGACACAGATACACAACATCAATCAATACAAAATGATTAATCACGAGAATTTTGATAGCCATTAAAACTACCAAACATTATGCCACTAAATGCATCGGTTCCACCAAGTATGTTGCAAATGACTAGTTTTCTTTAAAATTTCATATTTACCTTTCGCCACTCAAGTCAACCAATAAAACCCAATCTAGAGGATTCTATTCTATAAATATATTTAATACTTAATATATAAGATAATCGTTCAGTGTCTAAAATCTACCAAAAACCTTGGTTTTACGGTCTTAGCTTCAAAAGAGAAAATGAAATCTGCAGGGAACATTGGTCCCACGTGGCATAAGGCTGACTGACGGTGACTAAAAATGGCTGAGTTTGAACCTGACACTTCTGTGGAAGTCTGGAGAAGAACCATCAGGTTGCACAAACCATTCTCCATAGAAATTGCACCAAATGTCCACAAAACAAACGCAGGGTTATTTCAGTTGACCTCAACTCTCCTGCCACCCATTCATTCCATCTTCCAGCTCTACCGTACTCGGAAACCTTGCCACCAAGGGCTCTTGTATTAGAAAGACCAAACAAGGTCCTAAACTGATTAAGCACCATGAAGAACAACAAACATTTGAACCCATGTATTTGGCAAAATATCACCTCAAAGTGTCATTGTTCTGTTTACTCTTCACTGAAAGAGTTCCATGTCAGTGTTTCTACAAGATTAGCAAAGTTGAGACCTTTGCCGTGAATCAAACATGAAAAACCGTTGAAGGAGGATGAGATCCAGCTGTTTGTCACTGAGGCTGCTGGGAGTGAGCCGCACCTGGAGACTGGTATGAGAGACTCTGCTGAGGAGATTATTGCTTTAACCTTGTGATGTGAGCAGTCCAGGCCTGGTCCACTGAGCATGTGCAAAGACCCATCAATGAATCACACTGTTCAGTCATACAGATTTGTGTCCTGATTACAAGTCGTATGGTGGATTCTCTCGAGACCACATCAAGTTTAGACCAGTCCTGTTATATAGAGACAGGAGTGTTGTTGGCTGTGCTGGAGTTCATTCTGGGCTAGTGTCTGAAAAGTTGAGACAACTGCAGTGCCGTTATGACAGTGTTGACATTTATGGTTTGTTTTTATACTTGGTATGCATCTTGGGTGATCCAATCACACTTTCTGAGATGCCACATCGCATTACATTAATGCATCCTGGACCACCTTCTCATTTAATACTTAATCAATGAGCTGCAATTTTGCACATTAACTCCCCTCAACAAAAACCCACCATAAATGGGCATAAGGTGAAAGGAAATGCATGTTAACACCATATGTAAATGATAATTCCTCAGCTGACTTCTTGTGATCAGATTACCAGAGACTGATGCTAATACCAAGTATAAACAAGTCTTGCCTGCTCTTTTTCCAGCCAACACACACCAGCAGATTCCTCTCACAAGGACTCTACAGGACATAAGCCAACCAACAACCTGCTACTCTCATTTGAGGAATATTATACTAATGGAACAAGTAATATGACAAGAATATATGATCCACTAGCCTTAGTACAACAGACCATCAACCCTTTTCCACTGACACAGTGCTGGTGCCTGCACCATTTTGCACGTTTCTACTGAAAAAAGGTGGTTTTGTGCCTTACCTTCTAAACCTGCAGATAGTAAGATTAAAGTCACTGGATGCTAAAAGATTCCTATATAACGTAAAAATATATTTCACACACAACCTCAGTTGACATTTCTATTTTTAATCGTGCTGCACAGCTTCTCCAGCAACATTATTGTCATAGTCTGTCTGAAACAATGATTTATTTACAAAATATCATATGTGTGAATCATGATTGTTGTTATAATTCAATTAAAATAAGTTCTCAAAAACTGGAATAAACTAAGACTGTAATGCGCATGATTTGGTAATGTAGTAATGTTGTCAATTAGATCATAGATTGGCTATCAAGAAATATGGGTCGGCTCTGAGACAGCTCCACAGATCACTGGCTCCTGCACTAGCACCATTTAGTGGAAAAAGGGCATATGAGGGTAGAACATAACTCTTGGACCACAATGATAACAAACAGAGGATGGACACTGTTGACACACCAAGCAGAGATACGTGTACAGAAAGACTCAAATCTGCTGCTGATCTATGGTTGGTGATGGAAATTCAAGAGTTAGTTCACCCAAAAGAGAAACCCTTAAAGCCATACTTTCTTCTTAAGAACACAAAAGGAGACGTTTTCAAGAATGTTCAGACTGCTCTTCTTCAGGCAATTAAAATGAATGGACATGAAAGCACCATAAAAAAGGTCCATATGATTTGTACACTATATTCCAAGTCTTTTGAAGACATACGATAGCTTTGTGTTAGGAACTGACTGAAGTTTAAGTAATTAAAGGCCTGTTTACACATTTGTTTTTCTGTTAAGACCAATGGGGAAAAAGGCAGATGTGTTGAATGAAAATGCAAATACACTCTATGACAGTAGGTGGCGCTTACTGAAAAACAGAAGTACAGCAGTACAGAAGAGCACTGTGCTAATTTCCACTTCTGACACCCACTTATCACAAAGAAGAAAGTTAATTTAACAGTATTTTCATGTTTTCAAACAGCCGTTCAGACTTTTTTATTAAAAAACAAATTCCAGAGACAAGAGAGTTTCCTTTGTAGTGGAATGGAAAAGGAAAGGATGTGACGTAATTCCCATACTTGGATTTTGTGCTCTGCATTTAACCCATCCAAGTGCACACACACAGAGCAGTGAGTAGTGAACAAACACGCAGACACACACACGGTGAACACACACCTGGAGCAGTGGGCAGACAATGCTGCGGCACCCAGGGAGCAGTTGGGGGTGCGGTGCCTTGCTCAAGGGTCTCACCTCAGTCATGGTTTTGAAGGTGAAGAGAGCGCTGATTATTCACTCCCCCCACCTACAATCCCTGCTGGACCTGAGACTTGAACCCATGACCTACAGGTTACAAGTCCAACTCTCTATCCATTAGGCCATGACTGCTTAATGTGTGCCAAATTAGCACTGACAGTGTGCGACTATTTTTGTGTTGCATATGCATCAACAGCCATTCATTCAAATTAAAATGTTTACTGAACATTTGTCTTGGTGTGAACAGGCCTTTACTCACTCAAAATCTTGCAGTGTGTAAATGGGCAAATATGCCACGCAAAGACATTGCTAAACAATCCTAATCGTCACACGTCATAACCGATTGTTATACACCAGTTTAAATGTGCAGAAATTAACAGTGCTTTTTTGGAGCTTGACAGCCCTTGTTAGCTACTTAACTTTTTTATTTTTAAGAGCAGAGAGTGAACATTGTTAAAAATTTCTCCTTTCTTGTTCCAAGGACAAATGAAAGTCATGAGGGTGAGTAAATGATGACAGTTTTCATGTTTGAGTGAACTATCCCTTTAAAATGTGAGATGGGGTGGTCTCTCTAAGCAGACTCAGTTGCTCTGAGGGAACGGGGGAGTGGCAGCAGTGGCACTAGTGATGGTAAAGCCTGTAGGTGGCGCTGTCGAGCTATGGCTGGGTTGCAGGTCTTTGGGGATCCCACTGTGGGAAGCCAGTTGGTGGCCGAAGGCTGCGCTAAACTGTGGGAGCTGTAGTTTAGGTTGGGTGGGGGTGAGAAGGTCACGTGAAGAGGGCGAGGATGAGGGTGAGGTGAGGCCAGTCAGGCCCGGTTGGGCTAGAGCAGAGAGAGCAGCGGTGGGCTGCAGGATTGTGGAGTGGGACATGGAGGGCGGGGTGGACAGAGCGGTGGAAAGCAGGTGAGTTTCAGCAGTGAGAAGGTTACCAAACTGTGCTGGGTCTGTGAGTGAAAGCGGGAGGTTATTCCAGGAGGTGCGCGGTGGCCCGGGCGCTCCACTCAAAGGCACCTCCAGCAAGAGATGCGGGTCGGTTTGATAAGAGGCACCATGTGGGGGTGAGATGTGATCCCTGTAGGGCGATGGCACATGCTCGCTGCTGTAATGACTACCTGGTGGGGACGAGTCTGGTTTGGGAGCTCGGGAAAACGTTCGTTCTGATAACCCACCATTGGGATTTGTAGAGGATGCGGTGGTGCTGCTCTGGGTTGGCTGGGGAGAAGGGGACGTTGGGAAATGATGGTCTGTCGGGGCGTGGAGGAGGTTTCCCTCCAGCTCTAGATTGGGAAAAGTCTCTGAAGCCATTCGGCCGTTTAGAAGGTCTCCGATGCCAGTTGCTGTGACCCCTGATCCCGAGAACACAGCCATGGTTCGGTGGTCTACTCCGTCTGCTGGGGTCAGTTCGCCCATTGTGGACAAACACACCAGGGAGTCGGGATATGACCCCATGGCCTGCAGGGCTCTGACCAGCTCCTCTGCCTCCTCTGTGGTGGGCAACAACTCTCCATTCTTACCTGAATCCACAAAGACAACTCAGACAAAGTGCAAACCAACCTACGGGCAAGTAGATTTTTTGAAGAAAACTTGAGTGTTGATTGGTAAATGCTAGTCTTTGTGATTTCTTGCTGGCCCAAATCAAAAGAGACTCCTCTAGACTACTCTAGAGTCTTTACCATATTTTGTTGTCATATAATCAGATGTGAACGTACCCTCAAAAAGGTCAAAATCCTGAAGATCATCGGGAAGTCTGGGCAGCACATCAGAGAAATCTTCCTGATTCAGCTCAAGATCATTGGGAATGTCAGGCATTTCGTTTGTGATGTCGTCAGGAAGCTCGTCTGCGCTGAGTTCAGGGGTTGACGGACTCCTGCTAGAGCGACAGGCAGAGAGTGAGTGCCAGCTTGACTTAAGTTGAATAAAGTCGGAAACATACTCTAAGAAGTACATGAATATGAATGTTGGCCAACACATTACAAGCACAGATCCTCTTGTGTTGTTGCTGTGGCGGTGACCTTCCCTTCATGCCTTTCATTGAACCGGAAGAGTTGCATTTCAGGTAACTAGCTATCAACATACAGACAGATTGTCTTACATTAACTAACTTTCTCAGCAAGATACTGTTATGGTCATAATAATAACAATTTGTCCGAAATATTCGCACGTTAAAAATAAATACGACCTCACATTACATCAATCATGTTTACACACTGCCTCTGAAATATCTGTCCATCATAAATAAAAATTATGATCAGGTTCAATTTTTCCATTTTTCGCATCCGTAGCAAGCATTTTGAAAGGTGTTTTGACGGTTCAGGGCCACCATACAAGCGACTGCCAAAATCCAGAATGGGGATTGTCAAGTTCATCCACTTCGTCTCGCAGCACAAAGCACTGTATCCTTGCACACTGAGTTTGCCCGGGATAATTCCACTGCTCCTTAATAAGGAGGGAGAACTCTCTATATCTCAGGATTGGATGGACCCAATATTTCCTTTCTTTTTCTTAAAGAAGAGAGAGGACAACAAAATCATCCTCACTGCTTGAAGACTCCATTTAGTGCTGTTTTACGATTAATTAATATGCATCAGACTCAGTGTGCAAGGTTTCTGTGTGTGATGAATTTTTAGGATTTCGAATACGAGAAAACGCGAAGAAAAATTTCGGACTAAGTGTGCAGAGACCTTTACTCTTTGATGACAGTAGTTGTCCTACTCTACTGGCTGTTACAGTATCCTTGTGACAACACTTGCAATACAACTTGCATTTGTCAGTTTTGTTACTATTCGAAACTGGACTTGGTCTCAAGACCATATTATCATGGTCTTGGTCTTGTAATGGTCTCAGCATAATACTGTGGATACATTTTGTGGTCCATGCCATCTAGGGCATATGATCTACTCTGTGCTGTCGTGACAGAATTTTTAATATTTACTGTTTAAGTGCTCTGTCCTGTTCCTGAAGATATACCTACTAGATCTGTCAAAATGGCTGAAAAACTAAATTTGTATTTTGTGCTTAAATATTATCAAAATTCAAATTATATTAAAATGTAAAAATCATATTTCAGTTCAATTTCAGGCCACAAGAGAGCGCATCAAGCATAAGATAACATGACTATCCGTGAAAAAAGTGCATAATGTTTATAAACCAATTACAATTAATTAAGTTGCTTAAACAGCTATAAACAAAACAGCATCATGTATGTATTCATAGTTTAATACAAAGGGCTGAAAGCCAATCACACAGAGTACATATTTCATTTAAAAACACGATCTGCAGTGGGATGGGGGGAAAAAACACCATTAAGTGCCGAGAAGTTTTTTTCAATGTTGAACTTGCATTAATTTTAAATGGCTTTCTAAACATGCGGTCCTAGATATAAAAACAGTTTTTTCCCCCATGCCATCTCCAGCTTAAACAGCTAACATATGAATCATTACCTGTGTTCTGTAATTTTGTGTTCTGTAATTCATTTCCATAAATCATTCTACATCTTAAATTATTGCCTTCTTAAGTATTATGTAAATACATATGCATATCTCTATTATTTATACAGTTCTATATAGAGTAAAAATGCACAAATCTGTACATAAATCAGTCTACTGTTCCAGATTCTTTCACATTATTTATTGCTAAGTCTTGTTTAATTTATTTTTATTTTTTGTTCTCATGTCAGATGTGTATGCATGCATGTATGTATGTATGTATGTATGTACCAGGAGCACCTTTAAAAAAAACCACAACAAATTCCTTGCGTGTTTGCGCACACCTGACGTATAAAGCTAATTCTGATTCTCTTGTGCGAGACACGAGGGCAACGGTGATGTCCCTCTAGAAAATGTGTGAAATATGCATTCTGTGTGAAAGGCTTGGTTTCAGTTTTGACATAAACTAGATATTCTCTGCATTGACGTTCTCTTTTCCCGCAATATTTTGTAATCAACAATGCAGCAGCGCCACATCTAGTGGCTTCAACTGGATAGGCTGACAAAAACACTTACATCGTCATCACATCACGTGAGCCACTGATAAGGCTGCCTCCTTAACGCACACCTAAAATTCAAATGCAACGTTTTTGCATTCGAATGTGGATTTATATTTTTTTTTTTTTAATTCGACGAATATTCAAAATTTGAATTTTTTTTTGACAGCCCTAATACCTACCTGCAGAGTTCAATTCCAACCCTGCTCCAGCACACCTGTTATATTATCTGTAATTATCAACTGCTCCTGGAAAAAAAAAAGTGCACCTTAATTAGCTGGACTTCTCCAGGAACAGGACTGGGTACCCCTTATTTACATGGTATGGATCATTCAGAGCCTCTTCTAGTCTCAATCTTGACTTGAACTCAACCTACTTGGGTCTTGAGCTAGACACCATGCTGGTTTCATCTGGCCAGAGGAGAACTGGCCCCCCGACTGAGCCTTGTTTCTTCCCTTCTGTCACCGGTGGAATTTAGGTTTCCTTGTCGTCGCCTTTGGCTTGCTTAGTTGGGGACACTTAATTTCTGGCTATTTGACACTATTTGAACTGAACTGAACTGAGCTGGATGATGAGATCACTGAATCAATGAACTGACTTTAACTGAAAAACTGACTGTTTACTATTGTCTTCTTGCATTATCGACACTATTTTCCTCTGTAACACTATAAAGCTGCTTTGACAATCTGTATTGTATAAAGCACTATACGAATAAAGGTGACTTGAGTTAGGACTCAAATGAGCTGGTCTTGACTACAACATTGGTATTTCTGATGTGTAAAAGGACACATTTTGAAAAGCAGCAACGAAAAATTTGTGACGCAAGACTGTGATGCATCTGAATGCAGGATATGCACCTGATATGGGCGTGGTGAGGGGGTAGTGAGAGGGAGGGCATTAGCAAGTTGCCCTGTGGCACAGCAGGAGGAATGGGCTTCTGCGGTCTGCGCGGACCTCGTCTTCTTTTCTTTTTGTGTTTCTTCGTCAGTGCAGGCGGCTTGGTCTTCTTACGTGGGCGCCGCAGCTGCTGCTGCTGACTGCGTCTGTTGCCATCCCCACGCAGGAAATTATCCTGCCACACACACATTTGCGTACAACTTACATCCAGCTCTGTACGGTGTAAACAGATCCCTTTAAGGTTATCAAGATAAGCTGTGTGGTTTCTCACCATTTTCTTGGCATGTTCGTCACAAAGAGGTGTCTGGTGTGTGATGTCAAACACAGGAACAGAGCACTGCTGTCCATCAGCGAACCGCGCCGTGCAACTGGAGAACAGCTGCTGAGAGCGATTCAACAGGATATCTGCGTCAACGTGCTGTCAAGAACATAACACACTGGCATCTGACAACTGCACGTAGGTGTTGCTTGTGACTTGGCCCTTGTTCACACTGACAGTTCATCGTTTCATCACTAACATCTGGTCATTTTACTTAAAGGATACGCTGAAAACAGTGATGTGAAAACGGCAAAGCTATGTTGCTGCAGTTTTGACCCTTCGTGGTTCCCGTACACATTGTCCTTTCATACTTGTGTGAGCTGAAGAAATAAAATCATTTATACAGACATATTAAAAATGACACACAACCCTGAAATGCACACGATCCTTGCAAACATGTCATGTTCAACACACCAGGCTGAGGTCTGTGAGCTCTTGCTGAGTTTCTGAATGAGCTGTGCAGTGCAGTCTGGGTCTTTGCTTGCAGCATGGAGAAGAGCTTTCCGAAAGGCGTATCGGTATCTGCTGTGACGGGTGGCTGCCCTGTCCTGTCGGCACAGGTGTTTATACCTCTCCTGTAGGTATGTACATAGCTGCGCCAGACGTGCCCGCCGGGAAAGCGGCTTTTCATTGGAGGAGCTGATGCATACAAACAAAACAATCAGTCTGGATAAGAACATGCTTGTTTTTCTCTAAAACATTTTGATCTATATTTTTAAATGGCATTTACCATCTCAGAAGTTGTGAGGAGCAAGTGAGGAGTGAATTTCTTACCTTTGATGTGAGCTTCTTTCCTGAAGTCTCCAGGCCTGAGGCAATAAAGGAACAAGCTCCTCTGTATCTTCATCATCTGAACTGTCCTCAGACCAGTCTAGCCCTATGGAAACACACATGTATATATGATCAGACATCAAGGACATACATATCAAGGACATTGCATATTGTTACATATATTATAAAATATTACTACAATTTAAAACAACATATATTTATAATTTTATATAGTTTTATAATTAAGTATATTTCTAAATGTATTCAAAAATGAATTAAAACATATTTATGTGATGCAAAGCTTAATTTTCAGCAGCATTACTTCAATCTTCAGTGTCACACATGCTGATTTGCTGCTCAAGAAACATTTAATAATTTAGTGGATTTCTCATGACTCTTTTAGGATGCTATGGGAAATGGAGAGTTGAAAAGAACAGCATTTAGCTGAAAAAGCATTGCTTTTGTAACTTTATAAATATCTTTAATCAGTTCATTATCATCCTTGCTGAATAAAATAAATAATTTCCTTACTGACAACCACGTTTGTGTGTGTTTGTGAATGCATGCATATATACATATGTGATTTAATATACATAGAGAGCACATTAAATGCAAGAAAAGTGTCAACTTTTAAGGTTTTGGGAGTATAAAATTCCAAAATGTGGGTGAAATAATGTTCCATTGTCATTCAGTGTAACACTTATATTTATGTACAAATTTAAACAATATAACTTATTCTGACCTGTACGTATTAAAATATATAAAAGAAAAAGTGAGCATGCTACATTTTATGGCATTATATATGGACAAAATGGGATAAATGGACAAATGGGATAGTGGCAATGTATAAAAATGTAAAATTACAAGTAGTATTTGGGTTAAAACTAGTTTTAGTCTTTTAATATGTCATAAACTGATTCTTGTGGTAAATATGCTTGACAAGATTGTTACACTGAATGACATTTTAGTGCCTGTTTTCTCTAAATCATAGGAAAAAAAAAATGTATGAGATTTATTTTTGCACAGTATTTAACTATTTAATTAAACAGGTCACTTTCTAAAATTATGAAAAACAACAACAGTGTGTGTATAAATATATATATATATATATATATATATATATATATATATATATATATATATAGATATATATATATATATCTATCTATATATATATATATATATATATATATATATATATATATAAATATATATATACTGTACTGTGTACTGTATATATATATAGTGTGCGTGCGTGTGTGTGTGCGTGCCCATATATATATATATATTAGGGCTGTCAAATGATTAATCACGATTAATCACATCCAAAATAAAAGTTTTGTTTACATAATATATGTGTGTATACTGTGTATATTTATTATGTATATATAAATACACACACATGCATGTATATATTTAAGAAGAATATGTTATGTTTATATATTGAATATATTTATATATAATATAAAAATATAAGAATATAAATGTATATACATGTAAATATTTTCTAAATATATAATTTATGTGTGTGTATTTATATATACATAGTAAATATACCCTGTACACATACATATATTATGTAAACAAAACTTTTATTTTGGATGTGATAAATCGTGATTAATCCTTTTGACAGCCCTAATATATATATATTATATACTCTGCTATGCTGTTAATTGAATGCGTTAATCCAATTAATTACACAATTAACGCATCCTCCCAAAACTTGTAGAAAGCCCCTTTGCAACCCTAGTTTTTAAGTTTGTGCATTTTGCATTGCGTAGAACAGTACTGCTTAATTGTAACAAGTTGGTCGTACCAAGATGTGGGAACAGGTCTCCATGTTCTCTCTGTCTCTGAGTGTAAAGCTGCACAAGGTGCTGTAGTCTGAGCAGGCAGACCGGGGGTGCTGTAAAGGCAGTGGGGCGCATGGCCACGGCGCGGGGCTGTGGGCAGTCCTGGGCAGCAGCTGGACGAGGGGACGCAGCAGGGACAGGTCTCCGGCTAACAGGCTGGTTCTGAACCCCAGCTGACGGGAGCAGACCAGACAAAACAGAAGGCCCAGTCTGAGGTGGAGCTGGCTTGCATAGCAGAGTCTGCACTGCCCCATGTTGGGCGTAAGCGGGCCGATCTGTATGTTGAGGGGGCTGGACAAGCCTCGCCGAGGGTTGAGGCGGAGGTGGAGCCGGTGGTGGAGGTGGTTGTGGGGAGGTTGGAAGTGTGCAGGGTTCAGTGACGGCGCTAAAGTGCTCGATGTCCGGCTGACGGTGCTCCAGGTCCCGAGCGGTCACCCTCAGACCAATCACTGGCCTGCTGGGCAGCTTCCTCTTGCTGGAGCTCTTCTGCGCCACGCTTTCCTCTCCGTCCGTGTCCTCCTCATAGAAGGCAAAGGGGTCAAGGATGTCGGAGTCCGAGAGTGGCATCGGAGTCAGACGGGAGCAGAGCGGAGACGGAGGGAGGCCATCCAGCCCATTAGTGTCTCTCAGAGCCAGAGAGGGAACAGTGATGTTCAGAGCGACGGACTCCACGTGAGCGCGGGCACGAACCTCCTCCAGAGCATCCTGCTTCTTCTTACGCTCCTTCTTCGGGATGAAGCCAAGCACCTGTAGGTGGCTGTTACAGTATCTGCTCAAATCACACAGAGCACATTTTAATCATGAATTGAGTTATTCTGTCAAATGTCTCCACGCTACTACTGGCTACTATTAGGCCAGGAACATATCCACACATATAGGGATGAGAATTAGATCAGAAATTCTAATTTTGTTCAATAATCGTGGTTCTAAATAATTAATCATTAGTAAATTTGAAGAAAAAAAAATGGACAAAGTTCTTATTGCATTTACATCAGCAGCCTGTGGTCGAACAAGATATTTGAAGATTTCTACACAACAGAAACTACAAATCAGCAATAAATTATAATATTCAATTCGTGCAAAATAAAATCATTAAAAAAATCGGTTTGGGGTAAGTAGCTAATTATTACTTCAGTAACTACTTTAAGTAGTATATTAGTCTGGACTGATGTTCAATACTATTGTCAAAACACTAGAATAAAAAATGTCAAATATTATTGCATTTGAACAGTATCTAAATTTATTATTATTTTTAATTTTGACCTTTTTTTTCTGAAACAGGGCGAGGGAGATTATACCATTATAAACGTACTGTAAAATAAATGTTTTATAATAAGTATATTCGTTATTTAATACTACAGTAGTAAATTAGTTTCTTCACTATTATTTTTGCAGAAAACTTCCGAAGCCTTTAAGATTCTGCGACAACAAGCTGACAAACACTTATTACAAATCTAGCCAAATATTGTAATCCTCCATCCGCAAAAATGGAGATTATGCAAATGCAAAATTCATGCAATCCTGTGAAAATTAAGCATAACTGATGCACTTTGCACATTAAACTTACAGAGATGGAGTTTGCTGCAAATTGTGGTTGAAGTTGCCACAGTGTCACATTTCCTAAGAAACATGCAGTGCTGTACAGTGATTTCACCACAGATAAGGTTAACTGCTCTTTAGCTTTGCCATTAACCATTAAGGGATCAACAAATCTGAAAAAGCACCTGTTTTTAATTCCTCACACTAAACACTCAACTACAAAGCATGACCCTCTGTAAGCCTCTGACCTGCTGGATTCCCTCTCATCTTACCTTCGCTCTTCTGCTTTGGGGATTGGGTTGGTGCATCGCTGGCTGTTGTACTTGGCCACATATTCGCACTGTTTAAACGGAGCGGTTTTGTCCTCCAGAACATGACGAATGCAGAAGGCGTATCCGTTCAACCTGCGCTGCTTGCAGAGTTTGGGGCTGTAGGAGCACAGCGGCTTATTATCCACCTCTGAGAAATGGATGTGTTTACCTTCGTACATCACGTGCCTCTGGTCCCTGAGAACATCAGCTGATCCGAGACAGAAGAGTCTGAGTTACACCGCATAAATAACACACAGTCTGTATTTCATTTATAAACGCAACACGTAATATCGATGCTATAGGCTTTAATCATGACCACGCAATAAAACACTGACAATATAATAGTTATCTCGTGTCTTAACCCAGAGTCGCAGCTAGTTGATGTGGTTATCGGTTAACTACAAAGATCTCAACACAAAGATAGAGAGAGCAGTGCAACCAAATATTATATTATTTGATCCGCAGATATTATAACGATGTGCATATAATCTTTTCTTGAACCTCATACTTTACAGATGATCAGTTTCGTTAAATAAACATCGCTGTCATCAAATCGATACGCTAAATAGCTCCTAAAACATTACATACACATATATTCAGTCAGTATTTTGACACTTTTGCCCGCATTAAAGAAAAAATTATAGTAGTATCAGTTTAAAATGTAGTTTCAGCCCCTGACTGTCAATATCACACATTATTTCGTTAGCTGCAATGCTAAAAACAAACCCAGGAAACAGAAACACTGACGTGATACTGCGCTAATGGCATAGTTAAAATGCTAAAAATAGAACGATAAGCTCATGCGTGCGCCAATTATGTTATTAGATTTTATTAAATGCGTGAAGTTTGTGCATGTTAGTCGCAGTAAACGTCGCTATAAACAATGGCGGATGCGGCCTGTTAAAACAGGCCGAAAGAGCGGCTCGCTGCAGCCGATTAAACATTAATAGTAGTTTAATTTTTAGAAACCTTTGCAGATTAATCTCTTTAAAATTAATAAAATTATTGCAGCGTCTGTTTAGTTAGAATTAGTGACCACAACATGATACGGTTTGCTGAATATGCATTATAAGTCAATGTAAACATTGGCCTACAGTAGCTGCCAAGCCTCGGTGTACGAGTAGCGCGGTGACGGGGTCAGAGCGCTCGTGAGTCGGGAAGAGCTGTAATCGAGTCCGCTTACCTGCAGTGGATTCAGCCTCTACGGGGTCTCACTCCGGACAGACTGTACAAACGCCGCCGATCATCAACTGCACCGAATATTCATCGGAATTCCTTATGCTTAGGAATGTTACTCCCTGTTGAGGTGGTGAACCGTCAAAGCGACCACTAATGTACTTTCAATATAATGTTATCGTGTCTGCTCTCATTGAACAGATCTGCGGGGGTTTAGAGTTCAGTGCTCGGCGGACTCACAGCACCCCTACCGGCGCTGCGGGGACATGACAACTGCTCCACTACCATCAACAACTACTGCAACACACCATACTGTACAGCAGCCCTGTACTGATGTTACCACTACAACACACACCGTTCAGAAGTCTTAAACACATCTGTGGCCCAGGACCACAAAACCAGTCTGAGGATGCAAAAAAATCTAAATATTGAGAAAATCGCCTTTAAAGTTGTCCAAATTAAGTTCTTAGCAATGCATATTACTAATTAAAAATTAAGTTTTGATATATCTATGGTAGGAAATTCACAAATTATCTTTACTTAATATCCTAATGTTTTTTGGCATAAAAGAAAAATCAATATGCCTAATTTTGACTCATACACTGTACTGTTGGCTGCTACTATAAATATACCCGTGCTACTTATGACTGGTTTTGTGCTCCAGGGTCACATTTTTCATCGTTGTTAAACATAGTATGTTACTGGTGTCTTAAATAGTAACTTTCAGTGTAGCAGTGTTGTTATCAATAACTAGGCACGCTACTATTAAAATCATTTTCTGCTATTAAGATAAAGCTGAAATAACATAAAAAATGAAATAAACTGAAATAAAGCTAAACGGAATCATTATTATTAATGACAAAATCACATAGCGAAATGACTAAAACATACATTTAAAGTAGAATGAAAACTGAAAGTAAAAAGTAGATTTAAAATATTAATAAATAAAATATAATACAAGCTGGATACTTCAGATGCTGCAGTGAGCCTTCATGCAGCACAATCAGAGTTAGAAAAATCCTAACCTGGCTTATACTTTCTTCTGCACTGGAAGCTCCTGTGTGTGTGTAAACATACTTAGTAATAAAGCTCTCTGATTCTGAATTTTCACCCCAAAAAGGTGGCCGAGCTACCAAAGCGACAACTAGTGGCTGTTACCAAAAAAGCATCAGAGTTTTGATTCTTGGTCTTCTACTGTATACTCTTTGCTGCATCTAGTTCTGTTAATGTTTTCCATAACATAAATCATTTTTAGAATAATGATAGAAAGCCCCTTTCACCATATGGAGGCACAATTTAAAGAAAAAAATCATTTAAGAGGACGAGAGACACGTGCCTCTGAGCAGCTAGAATACTAGCTAGATTCTGAGTGATGCTTGTCTGTGCAAAATGTATTGCCATGAAACTCACACATTGCTCTGTGGTTGCTGAGGGGTTTTGAATGGTAATAGCAAGGTGCTTTTGTTAGGGAAATGCTAAATCCTGGTTGCTAGAGTGTGCTGGGTAGTCACTTACGGTCCCAGGTCACACACTTCCTTCTTAAAAGTCTCCTGATGATGTGCATGTCACACGATAAATACATGCTGCTGGGAAAGTCTACCACACCTCTCATTATGAGGAGCTTTTCCTAATAAGCCTTTAGAATCAAAACATTTTTGTGAGGTGTCTTTCAGCGGCAGAGGATGAAGCCGTCCCTGGGCAGTCTGCCCCCAGCAGGAGGAGCACTTTGGGTGGATTACTTCTCATGGCCTCTTTCCCTGATTTATAGCTCAGATCCAGGGCTGCTGACCTTCTTCAGCACAATTGTCTGTAACACACTTGGTTTAAACATTTCCACACATGCTTTGTGCAATGTTTCCGCCACTGAATAAAAAAATAAAAAGGTAATTGCCACTTTTTATCTCACAATTCTGACTTTTTTCTCTGCGAATCGTGAGATATAAACTCGCAATTCTGACTTTTTCTCACAATTGCATGATATAAACTTGCGATTCTTAGAAGAAAAAAAGTCAGAATTGCCAGTTTATATCTCGCAGTTCTGTCTTTATATCCCCCAAATGCAAATTCCATAAAAAAAAACTGTTCCAAAAGGAAGCGATGCAACAGAAGAACCATTTCAATGAAAGAGCCTTTTTTTTTTCTTAGTTTGAAAAACATTTCAATAATTTGAAGTCCTTTCAAACCTTTTTCTGAAACCTTTTTTCCACTATGAAGAACCTTTTGTGCAGTAGAAAAGTAATAAACGTGCATATTTATTTATATTGTGCATATAAAGTAATAAATGTCAATTAGATCCTTTATTTTTTACAGTGAATGGATTTGTCACTGATGGACTCTGAACACTCACCTCACCAGGCAAAAGCACTAAAGAAGACTTTATAAGAGACCAGTGCGTGTAAAGTATTTCTGCACCTGGTTTTTCAGGGTGAGGAGGTGAAATTATTAGGTTTGGAGGTCAGAGTTCCTACTGGGCAGATGTCAATAACATTCCCAGACAGCTCTGACACCAGTGTTTTCTCCACAAATATATAGCGATCTCCATGGCATTTCCTCTCCCTGTGGTGCTCTGTCCCTCAACACCAACAAAACTAGACACAAAACAGAAAAATCTGCTTTCTTTAGATTGGTAAGCCATCATATTTTCATAAAGTTGAAGATAAGATTGAAATAGCTCCATCCTTCTCACACCGGACACATCGAGTGCTTGAATACAGCATATCATTATGGTTTCGATGAGTGGACTGTTGTTTTTGTCCTGCGAAACAACTCAGATCGCTGCCAAACATCACAAACGGGTCCTAAACCACAGGGACGGTAAAATGAGCTTAGTCAGAGAAAGATCAGGAAGATCAGGAATGTTTTCAGACAGAAGACATGTCCTTGTTGTGCTGGTGAAAATATCCAGGTGGTTTATATACTTCATACTTCATTATAAAAAATATCTGTAGAGACTCAAAGAGCTGGATGAAAGACAAAATAGAAGACAAGCAGCTTTTTGATATTAATAACCCTCTAAATAATAGTAAGAAAAATCACTTATATATATACTTATATATTGCAAGGAAGTTTATTTTCTACTATGTACTACTTTTCGTAGCAAAAGATTTAAAATGGAAAATTCATCAAAAAATCAAAAACTCACTTTAATATCTTTCCAAGTGTTTTTGATTTTTTTGATCCATCTGTCAAACACAAAACCTATATTTCAAGTCTACCTATTAATTTAATTGGTAAGTAGCAATTTAATAAACAGGATGATGTACAGTTAACCACATTGTCACTAAACTGCATTGTTAAAAATGTTATTCAGCATGCAAAATAATTTCTTCTTTGTGTAAAGCAACTTAACAGGAACCATATGGCAGCTCTGTTTTGTCTGCTCCAGCTGGCGGTGATTTGAGAAGATAACATTATGATGCTGACCTGCAGGTCACATTCCCTTCCATGGTCCCTTCCAGCTGCACCTCTCTCTGCAATGAACTAAAACTCATGTCCAACACAATCTCCTGAAATAACTGTGATCCAACAGAATTACCAGAGGTCCTGCAGTCTTTGAGGTTTCAGAGATAAAAGGTTGACGGATAATTTAGTAGATACTAAAAAAGAGCACAGCTGTTTTTACATGTCACAAAAGGCAGTGCAAACATTATAAAAGCAAACATCAAAGACAGGTTAATGCTTTTAAATACAAGAATGATGTTTCAAGGGTTTATCTGGTCTGGTGTATTCAAAGTGCAGAGCAGCAAACAACAACAAAATGATTCACTGTGAAGAATGACTCACAGTTCATACAAAAAACTGCATGACTATCTGTTTAGCACAATGTTGATATAGATATATGTATATTACAGCAAAAACATCGAACTAAGAAAAAACGATGATATTTTCTAGTGTGAAATAAACAAATCTATTTTAAGAAAAGTTAACTTTGGGGAACCCACAATTGTACTTCTTTCTCATTGCTGTGAAAACTCCTTATTGAAAGTGTATCATTCATCTACTACAAAACAGCCGGGAATTCACATACGTTTTCACACTGTGCAAAGTATATCAACATTCAGGTTAAATTCCCCAGTTTTCAACAGTAGAAGCACTCATTAAAGACATGTTTACAACATTTCTGTCTCTGAATTGGTGGGGCTTTAGGGATGTGAAGAGACTTGCTGAAAGGACCATTCATTTTACACGCCACATTGATATGTGACAATACTGTATTTTAAAGAGTAATCTGTTCATCTGTGAGGAATGTAAACATGAATTACTCTCCTATGTATTTTTGGCTATTGCTACAAATATACCCCAGCAACTTAAGACTGGTTTTGTGCTCCAGGGTCACATAGCTGTAAGAAAAACGTACTTGAAGATAATATAACATTAATTTATATTCACTTAAGTGTTTTTAAAGAAAGTTCACTTTCATGACTGTTTCTTAAGTAAACTTAAACTTACACTTAAGGACTAAAAATGCATTTTGTAATAATACATTTTACTTCAAAAGTAAAAGTTTTACTTCGAAAGTACTTATATTTTAATAATCTTTGGTTACACTATTTTTAGGTGTCCTTGTAACACTGTAATTATACATTTAAGTACCGAGCAATATTAATACATACTATATGGTTAGGGTTAGGGTTAGGTTTAGGCTTAGGAAACTTGCATGTAATTATGCATCATTTATTATTATTGCAATAAGTATTTGTTATATGTGTAACAAAGACACTTTAAAATAAAGTGTTACCGAAGTAACATATAAACTGAAGGCCTACTTAAAACAATCAAAACATTCATCTTAAATTCAACTGTCTGCAATAACTATAAATACATTTTTTAATTAATTGCAATTAACACGTGTCAATTAACAAGTGTCCAAAAGCATTACATTCAGTTTGCAATTAAGTATATGCTTTAAAATTATATATTATTTTTATAAAAAGTACTCATTTTTTTAAAGTATTTTTCATTTTTTATTAAAGCACTTCACAACCCATGCTAGTTTACTGATGCAATGTTGTTGTTTTTTGTTGTAAAACAATAATGCTTTATCATAGTGCTCTTTACTCAGATGCAGATAATCCCACAGTAGAGACACCAACACGGATTAGACCTGCAGTGCATTGAAATGCCCTCATGTTGAAATCATTACCATCATTGGGGGTCGCAGGGGTCACCACCAACAGCACGCTCCAACAAATGCAACATGATGTTGAAATCACAATACATTTTACTTAAAATAAAGTGAAAGTTACTACATTTATTTTTTAACCTCTTTAGCTTTTTATATCAACAATCTGAGTGCAAATATTTAGGCAGTTTGCTAGTAGA
This sequence comes from Cyprinus carpio, assembly GCF_018340385.1. Classification (NCBI taxonomy): domain Eukaryota; kingdom Metazoa; phylum Chordata; class Actinopteri; order Cypriniformes; family Cyprinidae; genus Cyprinus; species Cyprinus carpio. Next base: position 5,071,623 of record NC_056605.1, read on the forward strand.
AAGCTCAAGCACAACACCAAATGAATCATTCTCAGGAAACTGTGGCATTTGTGGTGCATGTGTGTCTCATGACTTGTAGTACTAAAAATACTTCTGAGAATAAATTTATTTTACTATAAATATAACACTCCACTGTCATTTGTTTTACTCACTCTTACTTCGATCGTTTGGTTTAAATGTTTGTGCTATGCATAAAGTAGTTTATGTACTTCATAGCAGTAATGGACAGTGAGTTAAGATGAAGCCGTTTTCAGCTTTTATAAGCACTGAAATTCTAACCATCTATAATGCTGAGCCATGAAATACAACAAAAATGTGGTCCATCTGGGGTAAATGAAGCAATTTACATTCAAAAACGGAGGTGAAATTACAAATAAATTAGATGCATTATCCATTACCAGATCTTTCTGCGGTTCTGGTTATTTTATTTTCTTAACAGTCTCCATGATTCAACCACAAATGATTCATTGTAATGTGTGTAAGTGCTGAAACAGCTTACAGATCTGTGAAAGTACTGGAGGTAATGATATGTGTGGACAGAAGCCAACACAAAATAAAGAACACAGAAGTCAAATAAAAGATGGCAATCTGCTTTCAGAAACAAGAACTCTCAGAAGGAAACAAAGATAGTTCACATAAACTACACATTCCACAAATAGATGTTTTGACTGGATCCAGTGATGAAAATCACACAACATCATCATTTTGATAAAAAAACTGCATTTTGCATGCAACCCTCACTCTTAAAAATAAAAGTGCTTCAGCCACAGAAGAACCATTTTTGGTTCCACAAAGAACCATTCAGTCAAAGGTTCTTTACAGAAGCATCTCTTTCTTACTTTTTTATAATCTGAAGATTCGCCACAAAGAACATTTTGTGAAATGTAAAGGTTCTTCAGATGTTAATGGAACCATTTAGACAAAAAGGTTCTTCTGTGGCATCGTGAAGCACCTTTATTTTCATGACTTTCTCCAGCACAAAAACTGTAACATTCCTTACCAGAGATAACATTATTTGGACCACTTGTACATTTCTGCATTGTCATACTTCAAGCTTAATCATTCAAGCCTGTTAGCCAAATAAGTGTAAAAATGATCAAACCAATTCGTTTCTTTACTCGCTGCTTCAATTTATGGTGAATATAAATTTATGAACAAACAAAAATGACCAAACTAGCTTTACCCCATTAACTTCCTTTAGGCTAAATTTACAACCCTGTTACTTGTGAAGATTGGTTACAGGTTTGTAAAAATTGAAAACTCCTTAAAAAATTGCAGACAATAGAACAAACAATACAATATTTAGTTTGACCTATAAGTTGATGATCATCCTTTTCAAAAGGCTGAGCAATTCTTGAAGATGAAAAACTTTTTAAGCCCTATTTTGTAAAGCACCAAGGATCTGTTATAAGACTGAAAACTCCAATTAAGGCAAAAAAAAAAAATTATTCAACATTCCAGTTGTTGTTCAAGACTTCTCCGTTGGCACATCAATTTGTAGGAAAAATACTGCTTTGCTCATCTCGAAAAACTTGGAAATCTGGCCTCCATTTCTTTGCCAGATTTCAATCAAGCCAATGTAATGGAATTTCCTGCATTTGGTTGCAAAATTCACTGGCAAAGTCAGAAGCTAACAATCTGCATCACTTTTTGTCTTAGAGCATGTCCAACATTTTGTGGAATAGATTTTGTACAGTTTTTAAAAACAGTACTTAATGATAAGAGCAGCACACTGGCTCATCTTGCTCCACTGTCACAGTCTGCTGCTTTGTTATTTATTTATTAGTTATTCTAACCTTTAACCGACCAGCACAACAGCAACACTTATGACGTGAGTTTGGGGGCAGGACTATCTGTTTGAACAACCAATGGTAGACGAGGGGAGTGTTTCAGAAACCATTCTGAAAACACTTGGTGAGGCTAATGGTGTGCAATCAATTTTAAATTGATTCCTTTCATTGCACTGCACACACACTCTTTTTCTCTGTTTAAGGGTGAGGAGATGCAAACTCTAAACAGATGTAAATCTTGTCACGTGGCATGAATACGAATGTGTGCTTTAGTGCCTCCTCTGTACAGTGCAAAACCCGGCCGCTTGTTGAGTTTTGTTTGTCTAATGTTATGGATGGGACGTGTCGAGTGGCTCTTTGTGAATGCAGGTTTTGTATGTAGTGTAGTATTTTGTCATTCAGTCATTCATGTAATGTTTTTTTTTTGTTGTTTTTGTTGTCTTATTGTTAAACCCACTGTTGCCACTGCCCTATTTCTAGCTTCATTCCTTGGCTTGTGTCTTGGCAGTTTGGCTCTTTTATTTCCTTCTTTTTAAATTTGGCTAACATTGAATGATTGTGTAACTCCAAAGCAACAAGCAAAGGGGAACCCAATAACCTGCTGCGTGGATTTTCACTAAACTTCGGTATGTTGGAGATAAACAGAGCTTAAATAAAAGGTTTTTGTTATAGCTTGGACATTTAAATTTTAAAAATGTGGGTTTTTTTTTTTGTAAAGTAAAATACTTTCTCCTATCCTAGCATCAATACAAACTCTGTTTGGGACAGGACTAAAAAACAAACAGATTTTGACAATATTTCGACAATTCTGTTTTTCAATGCTATTAAAACAGGCATTTTGGCTCAAAAAGACTTAATTCCACAGAAAAAAAAAATAAGCAGAAGTGAAAATTCTCAGTCCCAAACGATCTTGATAAAAATGATATCTGACACTGTGGTGTAACTTAGGTATGAGGGTTCAAACATGCAAGAACTGAGTGTGGAAAACTGGTCATTGTTTAAACATGTGCGTCTAACTTTTTCAGATATGCTCATAGTTTAGTTTTTAGTGTAAACAAGACAAAACTCTACATCTGTAAACGGTGTAGCTCTGATTTCGATGGAAATGTTTTTGTGTTCCTCTAGCTGTAGCCATTAATTAAAACATTAGGCTACATTTTTATCAGCTCTGTGCTTTTTTTTCTTCTTCTTTTTTTGTATTTTTGTCAGCTACTTTTTGACTTTTATACAGTATATTTCTAGTAAATAAAGAGAACTAAATTGATGAATCATCATACAAAATATGTGGTTAAAATGTGACCTGTCTTATAGTACACTGAAAGTTATCTGTAGAGTTTAAAAAAAAAAAAAAAAAAAAAAAAAAACACTTTTTACTTATAGGAAATACACAGATTTTAATGCACGTTACATTTGTGTGATAATGCTGAACCCCCCCACCCCCACCCCTCCCCCCCAAAAAATAATACTTTTGACTCATCCCTCATTTCCATAAAAAACCAAGGCTATAATGAGGCATAATGGAAGTGAATGATGCTTAAAAATTTTAAAAGCTGATAAAACTTCAATTCATTTTTGTAGCTGTTTTGGAGTTTTAAGTTTCATTGTCATGGCAACAAAGTTGTAAAATTAGATTTAACTTTACATAGAGAAAAGTTGGTAATTGATATTTCTCACTAAATACATATTAATATGCATATTGCTTACATATTTAGAGTATACTATTGAAACACTGAGTAATTTAATGTTTCAGGGTTGATCCAATTCACTTACAATGTAAGTTCCTCACTGTAACTCAGATTTTTGCTATTTGTTTTATTTTTGCTTTTATTTAATAATTTAGAGATAAAGCAGTATAATTCTAAAACATTAGCATTAGCGAGTTTATTGATTCAGTGAAGTGCATACAAACGACATGATAATGCATTGAAATTTAAACAAAGTCCTTTCAAACAGAGCTGAAATATCCCTCATCCAACTCTCAGAGATGTGCAGAAATAATTTGCAGAGAAAAGTATATTGATTATTTTCTTATGGTTACAGGTAAAACTATATATGTTTTTTTTTTAACTGTACGACATAAAATAGATGATGCATTAAAGGGATAGTTCACCCAAAAATGAAAATTTGATGTTTATCTGCTTACCCCCAGGGCATCCGAGATGTAGGTAACTTTGTTTTCCATTCACTTCTACTATATGACAGACAGACTGCAACGGTTTGAGCTAAAAATCTTGGTTTGTGTTCTACTGAAGAAACAAAGTCACCTACATCTTGGATGCCCTGGGGGTTAGCAGATAAACATAAATTTTTCATTTCTGGTTGAACTATCCCTTTAAATACACATTTAATGTAATGTGCTATATAAGAAATGAAAGCCAGTATTTCCCAACCACTTTGTCAAAATCCAGTTGGAGCTCTAGAAGTTTCATTTCAAAGGTTCAGGGGTGATCTCTGAGCTGCTCAGACGGAGGAGTTGGCCGTGGGTTCTTCAGGAGAGCAGCTGGGCAGTGGCGAGTCTAACTCCGTCGCAGACACAGACTGACTCAGCTCCCTCAGCGAGCGCTTGGTGAAGTTCAAAAACGACCTCCTCACCAGTTTACGCACCTTCTTGGTAAGCAGTACGTACAGAATGGGGTTGACGCAGCTGTTGAAGAAGGCCAGGCTGGTGGCGAGTGGGAAGCCCACGATGAGCACGGAGTGCAGGTAGGTGGTGTGATGCATGCTCAGCTCCATCAGGCTGAACGTGTGAAACGGCACCCAACACAAGAAGAAAGCAAGAATCACGGCAGAGACGGTTCTGGAGAAGCTGGTGAAGCGTACCGAGTCGGATTGGCGCATCTTAATAGCCAGCAGGACGCCGCTGATGGTGATGGTTGCAAACGGAAGCAGAAAGCCCACGGCGGTGCGCATCGACACCATCGCAATGTGCCTCACCGCTATCATGTGCCTGCTCTCATCGTGGAAGTTATTAAAACACACAACCTTCCCTTTGTGCTGGATCACGTCACGGAATATCAGGGCCGGACAGCTTAGACAGCAGGACGTGATCCAAATCAGCGCACACACCCACCATGCCCTCCGGATGTTTCGATACCTTTCCGACCAGCTCAGGTGGACCAGTGAGATGTAGCGATCCAAGCTCAGGACGGTCAGAAACAGCACGCTGGCGTACATGTTCATGGTGCACACGAACGAGTTCAGCTTGCATATGGTCTTCCCGAAGAGCCAGTGAAAGTCTCGCAGCACGTAGTCGATGGAGAACGGCAGGAAGACCACAAACACAAAGTCAGCGATGGCCAGATTCTGCAGCCAAACACTGTTCACGGTCCGTTTGCTTTTGAAGGCAGTCACCCAGATGACCAGGCCGTTCCCGATTACTCCCAGAGTAAACGCCAGGCTGTAGATGATCACTGATATGATGTGAAGAGCTTCTCTCTGAGCGTAGCCTCCAGGCTTGGTCTCCTCCACGTATCCATAGTCCATGTATTCATAAGTGTTGTTTACATAGTCCCTGCCTTCCTGGGTCATCATTCTATAAACAAAATCACAAATAAGATTTCTTTAATATCTATTGTGAGATTAATGAGATTAAATGGAGAGCAAATGGAGATTTTTGCTTAAAGTTGAAGTTGACTCCCTGACTTGACACTGGTCAGTTAAACAGTTAACCCCGCCCCACTGTCACACCATTGGTTGAGCCAATGCTACTGTGTTGGGCTGCTTGGGATGATCAAGCAAATATATTACCTAGGCTCATTCGAGAACTATGGCGATATTTCTGCAAAGCGATATGAAGAGTTCATTTGCAAAAAATGATACTTCGGGGGATGTTTTCTTTATCCTGCATTCCAAATAATATCAATCAAACTGCAGTTGGGTTGTTTTGATTAAATAATGACTAAAAAATACAGTTAACTAACACAATAAAACACAATAAAAACATGATTACACAGTAAAAAACATGATTTATGAAAATTAATGAAAACTGAGTTATCTGCTTTTGCAAATAAACTCTTTATATAATGTTGCTTCTTGCACGTTTTCCCACAAGTTTAAAGTGAAGTGTCTAGTGAGTGACGCTAAAAGTGCTTTCGTTTGCGAAACAGTTGTACGTGAATCCTGCAACATTTTATAACGTCGGTTGTTGTACTTATTGTAAAATTTTAGAAACGTCAAAGTCAATGCACTTGAAGTTTAATGCTCACGTTTGAAAATAACTTGTTGTAGTCCCTACCAGCCGTTTTTGTAGGCATTAAACTGCCAGAATTTTAAAAGGCAATATCTCCGTTTGCATTGAACTTTCATCTTCGTAACTTTGCACACATTGTTTATGTTTGTGTCAACATTACACACTAACTAACGTTAAAAAAGTGAAATCGCAATCAACCACCCCTTTAAAATATTTTTTTTAGCTCAATACACTTTTTTTTCAACATTGTTTTTTTATTAATTTTATTACAAAACCCCCATGAACACTACAGAATATCAATTATATAACATTGCAGAGTATACTTTCCCACCCCTACATTTATCAGACAGAAAAAAACATATATAAAGATAATAAAATTACATTCACCAATGTAAAAAAACAATATATATATATATATATATACATATATATATCTATATATATATATATATATATATATATATCTATATATATATATATATATAAAAGTTTCAAATTACAGTCATCATTATATAACATTCCACTTTATCTATCTATTTACAAATTGCCTAAAAGGGGACCACACCTTTTTAAAAACCTCTGCTTTACCTCTTACTGCATATGTTAATTTTTCAAGAGCAAGGTTATCAGACATTTCTTTAAGCCACTGTGAACGGACAGGTCTTTGGATGTTTTTCCATACTGAAGCAATAACACGTTTAGCTTGTATTAAACTGAAATCTATTAACTTCTTTTTACTTGCATTTACTGACATACTTTCAGGATATATATGTAAATAACAAAGCTTTGATTCCAAGGGAATATTTTCTCCAGTCATTTCACAGACCACACCAAGAACCCCCTTCCAGAACATCTGCAGCTCCCTACACTCCCACATACAATGAAACAATGTGCCAATTTCATCTTTACATTTTGTACAACTATCCGGAATGTTAGAATTAATCCTATGTAATTTGACAGGGGTAATGTATGTCCTCATCATCCATTTGTATTGTAGTAATCTACACCTAGTATTAATAGATTGGGTTTGAGCTGAAAGACAGGCAATACTCTCATTCCTCCACAGTGATATCCACCTGAAGGTGAGCCAACTTTTTGTTGTTCTAAAATAGAGTGTTGGGGTTCCGAATAGGTTTTAATTCTTGAATATATATAACTTCTAATTTGAAGGTATTTAAAAAAGTGTTTTTGTGGAAGATTATATATTGTAACCAACTGCTGAAAGGTCAAGAGTGTACCTCCTTCATATAAGTTTTGTACCATACTTAATCCTTTCTTCTGCCAGTTTTTAAACCCCATATCATTTCTTCCAGGGATAAAATAGTTATTGCCCCATATTGGTGAGAAGGGAGAGATGGATATTGTCTTCTACAAAAATGATTGGGCCTCATGCGAAACTGATAGAGTATTTCTAAGGAAGGGATTAAGAGTGGATTTTTTAAGTATGTTAACTTCTGCAGAGTATATATTAGATTGTAAGGGGAGTGACAATTCTTCTTTCTCAATATCAACCCAGGATGGGTGGTCTGTGGAGAAGTAAAACACAACTGTTCGGAGTAGTATAATATAATTTTATGTTTGGCACTTGAAGCCCTCCTCGATCATATGGTAGGTAGAGGAGGGATAGACGTAGCCAAGGTCATTGTTATTACATATGAACCTGGTAAAGGCTTTTTTGAGGGTAGAAAGAGAGTATCAGGTAGTGGAAGAGGAATAGATTGAAAAAGGTATAGAAATTTAGGTAAGATCGACATTTTAATTATGTTTATACGTCCCGCTAAGGAAATAGGCATTGTGCTCCACTTGTCCAAAGATTCCATAACTCCCTTCAGCAAGCTCAATACATTTACTATATGATAACAACTGTCTCATTTGTATCTATTGTTATTCCATCTAAGGGATTTTAAGACTTTAAGGAGGAAAATATAAAACAAATTTGGCACATAGTCAAAAAATAACAGATTTCCTATATGTTAATAGAAATGAACCAATAAATATGCAATTCCCCAATCAATTCTGAATTGGAAACAGTAACTATGAACCAGGGAAACTAGAAACTCATTTTGGAGCACATCTCTGAGTGACTTATTTCTGGTAACCTATTATCGGCACCTGAAGAAGCCTTCTATCGAGCTTTAAGCAGTCCAGACCTGACTGAGTGAGAACGGACATCGGTGTAGGATTCCCGAGACCGCTGATGACATCTCCCAATCTCCCAGAGGTAAGAGCAAATCTACTGATTTGGAACTGATTTTTGGTATGGTAGAAAAGTAAATCAGAGGTTTTGGGTATTCAAATGGTTAAAAATACAACAAATAAGCCACTTGAGTTATTAAAGAGCCACACCTGAGCGAGCATTTTCCTCTGTGAACCGCACAGAAGTATTTTAACAGACACACAGACATATAACAGAGTCTCTTTACTTTATGTCTACAACATGAAAATATTGAACATGCTATTCTCTCTGAGTAAGCCTAGATCGAAATTGATCCCAGATTTTGCTACACTATAAAGGCGCCTCAATCCAAATACACTTTTTGAAAGACATTTCAGAGTTCGAGAATTACCTGACAGCGTCCTGCTCACAGACTTCAGCTCCTCTGCAAGAATTCCTGTGTCGATTTCACAAAAAGATTTGTGATATCCCTGATGGGCGTTTCTCTGTTTTTGTTCTGGCAGTAGAATGAGAGAGAGAGAGGAAGAGAGAGAGGGGGCAAGAGAGGTGAAGAAGGAGTGAAAATAAAGGATGTGTACTGAGTATGGCACTTCCAAACACACACACACACACACATTTGTCCCTTTATAAAATCATTCCCTTGTTTTGTTTGCTGCCCTGGGGTCTGTGGTCAGAGTTTCGCCAGCATGCGCACAGAAGGTTTTTATGATTCTGCTCTGTCACTAACTCACAAGCCTCTCACTCAACAGGAATGTTTCTCTGCAGGATCTTTCCATATGTGCTTCCAGAGGACTTTATGATCCTAATGAGAGATGTATGATTATTCTCTCTCTGGAAATGTGATCTATTAAGAAATGTGACTGCAATTAGGACGGAGTCAACACAAATTAGCTCATGTCACAACTGAGCTGTCATTGCATGCAAACAGTGCAATGAGAAACAAATGATATTATATAGTAGGCTAATTATGACACGCCGCTGCAGAATGAATCAAAACGTGAGCAATAAGGATATACATGTTTTCATAACCTGCCCTGCCAAATAAAATCAGAACCCAAACAAGGTTTCAGGTGTGATGCCACTGAAACACCTTTTTAAGTCTCTCAAAGAACTTTACATTTACTGGTAGATCTTTACAAAACCATTAGACAAGAAAAAAAAAAAATAATAAATCAACATCTAATAAATCTAAAACGTCAAGAACTTTTGTTGTTGTTGTTTTTGCCAAATTTAAAGTGATATAAAAAAATCGACTGAAGGACTTTCATTGTTTAATGAGTTTAATGCATTTAGTGCGTCTTTGGTAAATCAACTGGAAAACAGTTAACCTAACAGTTCTTAACAGGAATACAGTTAATAAAGTAGTTAAATAAAATAAAATATAACGTAATAAAAGCGTTACCATACCTTGCTTGTTGTCGAGGATGTTGTTTGCTATGTCGCAACCCCCAAATCTTTATGCAAATGCTTCCCCCATTTGTTGGAAGCTGTAAAGCCGTGTGAATTGTCGTCTTACACTACAGTCGTTGGAGTGGAGTTCAGTGCATGCAGTTCAGAGAGCTGTACGTCTCTCTCTCTCTCTCTCTCTCTCTCTCTCTCTCTCTCTCTCTCTCTCTCTCTGTGTGTGTGTGTGTGTGTGTCTCAGCACAGCAATGCACAACAGATGAGCGTTCATTTTTGACACAAATAAAACTGCATTTTTTGACAGGTAAATATATTTATAATGTATTTACATCCTCTAGACTTCTTTTGAGTCACAGTTGCTACAAAACATATTAAGCAGCACATCTAATTTCAGCACTGATACAGTAGCCTAATAGTGAGATATGCAGGTTACACTTTATTTTAAGGTGTCCTTGTTACAGCGTAATTATACATTTAAGTACTGAGTAATATTAATTAACTACTTGTACTGACTATATGGTTAGGGTTAGGATTTAGGGTTACTTTCATGTAATTATGCGTAACTATTGGTTATTATAATAGTAAGTATATGTTATTTGTGTAACAAGGACACCTTTAAATAAAGTGTTACTGAAATGTTTCTTGAGCTGCAAATCAGCATATCAGAATGATTTCTGAAGGATCATGTGATACTGAAGACTGGAGTAATGGTGCTGAAAATACAGCTTTGCATCACAGAAATGGCACTTTTTTTTTCTGAGAGTCTACCAGTTAATGCATTTTACAGACCTACTGTAGTCTCTTACATTAGCAGATATTAGCCTTTCACAGTTTATAGTTCTTTTAGTGTATACAAATGACCTACATATGTCTGTGGTTTGTAACCAGCTCTAATCTTTGCAATCTGTCAGTACACAGATCTATATGTTGGGCAACCACTGCCCCCTGCTGCAGTTCAGTATGGTCTTACATGAACAGGATGTTTATGTGATTTAATTCAAAGCTTAAGGGATGCATGTGAGTCACTTCCTATGCCTTGGCTTAGGAACTGCAGATGTAGAGCTAAATCTAAACGTTGTTGATTAAATAACTCATAGGCCTTCATGGACACCAAAAATTTCTCAACATTTCCGTTAATTTGTAAAATATTTTGCCTTAGGTTATGCTTTCAGCTACTATAAGTGTCTAATACCATTTCTGTCATATTTCCCCCCATATTGCAACAAACTTTTGTAGATTTTCCCCTAAAATCAGCCCTAAAAAGCTGTTTATGTTAGAAAGCGCCTGCTGTTCTAACCCAACATAACAATCGCTTATAGTAACTTTCACACTTCAAAGAAAAAAAAAAAGTGAATATCTGGCAGGTAACTAGTGCAGTTTTGCTGTGACTTGTTTTAAATCATGTATTAATTAATAATCATGTTTCAAGGTGTGATGATGGCTGTGGCTTGTGAGCAAGTGTGAAGTAAACAGGCTGTTCTGTGGAAATGAGGTCAGCGTGGGCGTCTGAACTTGGAACGAAGGGGTCGTAGTTTAAGGCCGTGGACAACATCTGAACACCAAGATCTTGAAGATTGATCACAAAGACTGAATTTTGTTTTCATTTCTTTTACACTGGCTCTTGTTGTCGTGCATATTTTAATGTTTGGTATATTCATTCATTAAGTTTCATAAGGATTGAACCCCATTTTGCACATCTGATTCTGATATGATGTCTTTGTTTCCTGCCTTTGGATTCAGAAGTAAATGGTTCATTATTATTCTAGTGAATGAGTCAGCATGCCAACAGAAATAGATAACCACCTTAAATATAACACATGGTTTTGATCTTCTAGACTGCACTTTAAAGGGCAAATTCCCTATTAAAATGACATAAATATATGACTCAATAAGACACCATCGCAGTTGACCAACAGATGGTTAACAAACTGGAACAATGTCAGTGTTCTTGTGCTAAAAAATTTAGATTTTTTTATCTGATCCATTGTTGCATCAAAATACATCACAATCACAAACTATGCATCACATTTGACTGTTTTGAAACCTTAACATGATTTGCCTCAGAGGACTTTGTCATCATATAATGTGTGTATGACACCCCCTGAACTGCTGTCACAACTTCTTTCATCCCAGTTTAGGATGAACTGGGATGCATTTTTTAATAGTAGCCAGACCTTCTTCTGTGTTGATGTAACATGCTGTGAGCATGAAGTAAAAGATGAACGTGACATAAACATGCAATACTGAAAACCTGGAATTTCCCCCAAAATTTCAAAATGTACATCAACCTTATAGATTTACCATAGTGAATCAGGGTAAGGCAATAGCATGGATTCAAAAACAGTTTTGTTCAGTGTGTAGTCACTCAAAAATGTTAATTTTTACAACAAAAAATCTTCTGAAGTGTAACTTTGACATGTTTTATGTCAGTCTTTATGAATGAGTCGTTGAATTACTCACTCAACCGATTTGTTCAAACACACTGATTCTTTCAGTAACAAAACAGTATTATGCCAGGAATGCTGCAACAGTTAAAAGTTGTTGGACTTTCTTTTTTTATGGGGGGTTGGGTTATTGAGGAACTAATTGAACTCTTGAACTCATAAATTTTCTGTGTCTTTTCAGCATGATTGTAATTTCCTGTGGCTGAATATTATGCCCGGCAGATATTTAGAACAAACATATTACAAAGACAGTGGCATAACAACCTCAGTTCAGACCTTCAGCATAAGAATTTCAGGGTCATCATGACTGTAACCCTGGTAGCTATACAGTACATACTTATGCATGAAATTATACCTAGACCATAAATTTTACATACTGTATACTGCCGAACAGAAATTTTACAGAATAGGGTTCTTGAAGTAGTATGGGGGGAGAGAGAGAGAGAGAGAGAGAGAGAGAGAGAGAGAGTATAGAACTCTGGATTACATTATTCGAAGATATATGTTTATATGAACTGTGTACAATGCACGTATAATCTTATCAGTGCATAATGCATAATTACATGTATTTGAATTCTGTGTATCTTATGCTAATAAGTGTAGACATAGTGGATCAGCTGATATAGTGGGCAGATGCACGGCACCTGCGCGAGCGCATCATTATCTGGAGCGTGCTCGCGGAGATCTGGGGCTGGCCACCGCCTTCACTCGCTGCAGCATCAGGACCATCAAGGACGATGAGCCCCGAGCGAGTCACCGCATCAATGCGTTAATCTCGCGCTATTCCAAAGACCAGCTATGAATCATGAATGTGACATTACTTTCAAATCTGCTCGCGTGCATCCTCGCTTCCCGTCTCCATCCTACCGTGGCGTCAGCGTCAGCCGGTGCGTACTTAACCTTAACTCAATCACTTTGCATTGAACTTGCACTTTCCTCCAGCGCGGAATCTGATGGTTGCGGTGTGTTTTGTAAAGGAATGCGATGTGCTTTTGTGAGTGTCCGGTGCGGGATGCGATCTGTGAGTTGTGCTTCTGCAAGGGCACCCTGTGTGAGCATGCGGAGGACAGCAGCAGTGTCCTGAGAGCGACAGAGACGCAAATGCTGTTTTACTGTGGCTCTGCTACTTGAGATGGTCTGAGCTCACAGAGAACACTGCAGATGTTCAGATGCGTCTGTTTCGTTTTGTTTGATAGAATTTAAATATTCAGTCTATAGTCCATCACAAATGACATATCGTTTGTTTCTACTAGACAAGGGTTAGGTTAAATGGAGAGCAAAATTAGACTATTGCTTGAAGCTTGCAGTGTCATGCGTGTTATTTTGAGAAACTGACTTTATAATCTCTCGTGAGTTTTAGAAAAGATCCCAAAAAATGTCTCAAACTGTGCTCATCTTAATATTAGCTGAACATTTCTCCTCAGATTCTTAATTCGTAATATTATTAATATAATATAAAATAAAATTATACATAATTATATGTATAAAGAAAAATTTTAAATTAATAGTGTTGCATTTATATCACATTATACAGTATGTGTGTGTGTGTGTATATATATATATATATATATATATATATATATATATGTATGTATATATATATGAACTAAAAATGTATTAGTCTGTTGATTCTGGTTTTATTTCTCTATCTATTTATTATTTTTTTCTGGTTTATAAACTATATATTAATATATAATATTGTATTACTATGTACTCTCTATTCTAACTAATTTTCTTCTTATTTAAAATGACCCTCTAACACATTCTCTATTCTTTTTTATTCTCTCTACTTGTTTTCTTTTTTATTTATTATAAAAAATGACCCTCTAATATAGCGTTCTCTATTAGTTTACTATTCTTTCGACTTTTCTTTGGTATTTATTTTTTTTAAAAGCCCCTCTAACATTGGCATTCATTTTATTCTGTGTGCTTTTTTTTTTTTTTTTTTTTTTTTTTTTTTTTAAGCTAACCAAGACTTGTCTCAGCACTTATATATCATTGCTCTTTTGCTGGTTATGATTGCTTCTATTGCCCTCATTTGTAATTCACTTTGGACAAAAGCAAAGCATCTGCTAAATGACTGAATGTAAATTTAATACTATATGTGTAAATGTCATATAAGAATACAAATAATTATTATTAATTAGTAATGAACTGACTCACAAATAATTTTAGTAACACTTTAGATTAGGGAACACATATTCACTATTAACTATGAGATTTCTCTCAAGAAACTCCTAATTTGCTTCATATTGATAGTAAGTAAGCTTGTAGTAGTTAAGTTTAGGTAGGCCTTTTCTTAAGAGATCTAGAATATGGTTATGCAGAACAGGGCATACATTATGTACTTTATAAGTACTAATAAACAGTCAACATGCTAGAAAAATGCATGTTTATAAGCAGCTAGTTAATAGTGAAAAGTGTTCCCTAAATCCCTGAAGTGTTAACATAATTTTACAACTCTATTTAATTTGAGTCTGGTTTATTTCACTTTAGGGAATGTTGACAACCAGTAATGCATCTTGTAGAGAGAGATTCCATTAAAATCCTTCAATAAGGCCCGAGGCAAGAGAGAATGCACTGCATTGTTATCATTTTATTGATATTATTAATAGTTTAAATATATGAAGCTTATACTGATTGTTTGTAGCTTGTGACGCATGTACTGTAGTCTGCATACATTATACCTGACACCAAAGTTTAATTTGAGGTTTCTCTGTGGTTCAGTGTCAGATTGGCCTGGTTTAGATGGCGTTAGCGAGTGTGTGTGCATGTGTGTTGTCAGTGTTGGAGGCTGAGATCCCCGGGGAGGCAGTGTCATTGCTGCTACAAAAGGATGATACTGCAGCGGGACAGACGCACAATGCCAGCGGGCCGCAGGAGTCAGAGCGAACACTCACATACCCCTCCCGCCTCATCTACTACCGGAATGAAACTTCAGAGAGCACCTACCATGACCTGAACACTCGCGCTAAGATTCCTGACCCACATGGACAGGTGAGAGCATTCAACCCAGCATCTCCTAATTATCAGGTTATATCATAGAAACCCTAAATCTAAATATAGCACAGCTGATGCAGGATTACATCACTTGTTCACCAGTGGATCCTCTGCAGTAAATGGGTGCCGTCAGAATGAAAGTCCAAACAGCTGATAAAAACATCACAATAATCCACAAGCGTTCCACACCACTCCAGTCCATCAGTTCACATCTTGTGACACAAATCCATCATTACGATGCTTTTAACTGCATTTTGAGTCCTTATATACATAACATTGTTTTCTCCGGTCTGAATTAGGAGAGAAATATGCACAGATCAAGCACTGCTTACAAGCCAAAACAGTCTAAAACAGCTCTATATAAATATTCAGTGGCCAGAAGCTGCGGCTTAAAGTTAAAACGTCTTAATGATAGAAATGATTAGAAACACAAAGCTTTTCACTTCACAGGATGGTAACTGATGGACTGGATTACTTTTGTATTATAGTGATTTCATGTAACTATTCCTTTAAGAAACAAAAATTGCCTCCTTCATGTATCCATGATCGACTACAGGCACTTTTTTTTTATGAATGACAACAACATGAATGATATCCCAGTAAGATGTACATTTCAAAGTCTTTAAAAATTAGGAGTGTGTCTCTAAAATTATGGCACACTCTTAATTTTATAATAATTGTTTTATTAATGATGCTAGAAATTCACCCCAAACATTTTATATATTACAGCACCATTTGATAAAACCTATTTCTTTATTTTTGTTTTGCTACTTTAATTGATTTAAATACAGCAAATGAAAGATATTTCATCTTGTGACCTCTCTTTTTTTTATTAACTTAATGGAAGCAAACCAAAAGATACGTTCGAAACAACTTCCCATTATAATGTACCATTCCAGATGAAAACAGAACTCTGACTGTGTCATCCACGTTTCAGCCAGTGCCGTGCCTTATTATGATAAGAAGATATGTTAGTGATTATTGCAGCCGCAAATGCCTTGACTATAATACTATGAACATAAGGCAGACATTGCTGTGGAATTGCTTCATATTGTTTTGAAAATACGCACATTTCCGATGACAGCTCGAGGGAATAGATCTGTAAACAGTGACGGTGGTTCATTCTAGCATCTGGTCTGATGCTAAATCTTGACTTTGACTTGACTTCCTTCAACAGGAGGTCCATCTCGCTCAGGCTTCATTTCAACTACAGGCCTTTGGATCACAATTCATTCTGGACCTCACATTAAACAAGTGAGTATTGCTGAGTTGCTGTTTCACTATATGTTCAGACTCTCACACATGACATGCGTTTGCTTCTCATGACTGTTGCTGTGCCAGACTATTGATGTGTTGTGTCTCTGCCAATCTAACACATGCACTTATGGGAATACAGAGCCTCTCTTCTGTGTTACTGGAAGCAAAGTTTCTGCGCTGGAATCCATTTCCATTCAGCTTCACGGAATTACACTGTAATTCTTTCTTTCTTTCTTTCTTTCTTTCTTTCTTTCTTTCTTTCTTTTTCTTTCTTTCTTTCTTTCTTTCTTTCTTTCTTTCTTTCTTTCTTTCTTTCTTTCTTTGTATTCAATATCAAGTGGTGTTGGCCGCCTGAATGGTAATCCCATTGTTGCAGGTTTTGTAACCAAAACTCTATACTGTAACTACACCCTTCAAAAATCTAAAAGCTCCAAAGCCAGACATTCATCTGAACATGTTTATGTGTGGTTAAAACACACTCACACGCACAGAACCCTGTGTGAGAAAGGGGTGCGCTTAAGGGGTGTTCACACAGAATGCGTATTTTATTCCAAAGTGCTTCTTTTCCATTGCTTTCCATCCGCATTAGCTGTGTTTGACTGTTGCTCTAGTGTCTTTGGCAGCATCTCACACATGAGCAACATGTTTTTAAGATGCCATGTCAAGTTAAAAGAATTTAAACTTTTACACGCAGTACAGCCCATCAATGACAATGCCAAAACACTGGACCAATCAGAAGTCCCTGAAGGCGGGGCAAGCATTGAGAGCTTTTGTTTACAGTAGCAAGTTGGCACTGCAGCTGTTTTATGTGACAGCAACATAGCAGAGAAAGCATTCATAGTGGCTGTGTCCGAATATAAAAAAATGTTTCAAGCGATTATCACAACCTGTTTCTTAAAAATAATAATAATAATAATAATAATAATAATAATAATAATAATAATAATAATAATAACAGCCTGATATTCTCTCTATTCTGCTGTTTGGCTATTTTCTGTTGTTTCCATTATTGCATCACATCTCAGAAATGCATCTCGAGACCACTCCGTCCTGCACTGTGCTTTTTTCAAAAACCATTTCTGGGCGCTGCGCCTCACGTTTTTGGACGGGTTCTGTGTGACCAGCCCCTTATTGTGCACTTGTGGTACATTTCCGTTCTTAAAAGTGTATATATAAAAAAAACTACTTGCAGAGAGTTTAAATTAAATAAAAAAATATTTACCGCCCCCCCAGAACACAATTCTGACAGAGGGGAAAACCATGGAAAATGCATTGGGCTAGTTTTGGGCTAGTTTTTAATAACAGTTAAGCTGTTTTTTTGTTTGTTTGTTTTTTGAAGACCTCTCAACCCTGGGCTCAAGCCAACTCAAAGCTGCATACTCACCAAAGCACAAGATGATAGGAGTGTCAGGGCTCTGTGACAGGACCCTGACATTAACAGTAAATTATTTGTATACTAAGTACTCTTTTAAAGGGGTCATCGGATGCCCATTTCCCACAAGCTGATATGATTCTTTAGAGTCTTAATGAAAGGTCTGTAACATACTTTGGTTAAAATTTCTCAATGGTAGTGTAAAAAACACCCTTTCTACCTTCTCAAAACCAGCTCTGTTCATAGTGAGCCGAATTTTGCATCCGATGACCCCTTTAAAAGTAAGTGTGCTTTTGCACCAATGATTTCTCTGGAAATTATACTTCCAATTAGAAAAAAAATGTAATTATTAGTATTAAGTGCTTGCTAAGGCATACTATTGCTCAAAGGTTAATTTGTGTTGAGGACACTGATGATTTTGCAAATCAGTGCTATTACTTTTCTGAGCAATTTGATCTTTGAATTTTCATTTTGCTAAGATAAATACGAAGAAAAAGTCATTAAATAAGTGATCCAAGTAAAAAAAAAAAAAAAAAAAAATCCTGGCTTAAGTCACCTTGCAGATTGTGGTTGCCGATTCTGACCCGAGTCCCGCAAGACTAAAAATACTGTAATTGTCAAAGAGGAGTGGTTTCTGTCTGTCAGACTGTTTGATTGATATGCGGTTTACCTCCCAGACTTGCTGTCTGTCTCTCTCTCTCTCTTTCTCTCTCTCTCTCGCTTTGCCTCTGTGTGTGTGTGTGTGTGTGTGTGTGTGTGGCCGGTGTTGTGCGGCAGTCTTGATCTAAATATAGCCGTCCCACAGCATGCAGCCGAGTGACTGTAGCTCAGAGAATCCCACTCAGGATGCACCTGTAAAACATCACTCATCACATCCCTCCATCCCAGCCTCGCCCTGCTCCCCTGTCCTCCTCTCCTCACCCCCAGCAGCTGCGGGACGCTTCAGCACGCATGCTTCCTGTGACCGAATAAGATTCATTGTGGTGACATGCTGAGGCGTTATACCGTATAACTTTGAACTGTGTTAAGTTTGGTGTGTCTTGATTCTGGAGAATAGAGCTGGTCAGTTCCTATTAACATTTGAGCATATAATTAGCATTTTTAGCATGGGTTCCCACCGGAATTTCAAATGGGTTTTAGAATGGCAAACAGCTCTGAATTTATAAATAAAATAATAAGATTACTTAAATAGATTCTAGTCAAGTCGCTAAATAAGGATCACAAATACCGCAAAGATGTGAGTTAGTGAATCGGAAAGCGGCTGTAGTCCTTCAGTTTTTCCCTAAAACATGAAATCATAAACAGTTTTATGCTGTGGGACTTTAAAATCAGCTTTGTAATGTTTGAAAGTCTAATAACTTCCTCTTTGTTGCTACAATCAGCGAGGCCACACAGAAATGTTGATTTAACCCTCCTAATTTAATGTTAGTGTGAGAAAGGTTAAGGCAATAATAGCAAAAAGCAATAGATTGAAAGAAGAAGTGTTGAACAAGGTGTTTTTGTAGGAATACTCAAGTTACTTTATCAGTTCATGCTGGATTAGTGTGGAAACTGGGTCAATAGCATTGTTAGATCAAGGCCAAGCACAGGCAGGGAAGGGTGAAGTACCTACAGTTCTTTATATCACATTGTGTCCTGTTTTTCCCTCACACTAGCCTAACCCGCCCCCACACCTCCACTAATGCTAAAAGTAGTCTAATATTCAGATCCGAGCCTTCAGACTCTGCCGCAACCCTGTTTGCTCCCAAGCTAACCTGCACTGTGTGCTTGAGTCATTTTCCACAAGGTTACAGGAAAACGCCGTTCTGGCAGAAAGTGGCCTCTGTTGAAGTGAGCAGTCAGCTAAGAGTGAGAGAGCTAGCGCGGTTTGTGCATATTTGTGTGTTCTTCCTCGCTGACTCCAGTCGAGGCTTGTGATGATTAAAGGACGCTGAAGGTGAATCAGTGTCATCTCCTGACACACACTGAACACTGCCTACCTCTATTTCACACAAATACTGACACCAACGGATGTGAAGATCAGTCTAAAACACCTCTTAGATTGCTCTCTTTTGACAGAACGCAACAGACGTACAGCTACAGTATGCTGTACTGTATGAATATAGTCAAGCAGAATATAAATACTAATAAACAGCTAATATGATAATAATAGGCATGCTAACAAGCAACTAGTTACTAGTGAGAATTGGTCCCTATACTAAATTGTTACCCATATTTATTGCTGTATAATACATGCAATGTATACGAACAACATATGGTAACATTTTAGATTAGGGAAGACAAATTCACTATTAAGTAGCTCCTTTTAGGGCTTGGTGAACATTAGACACTTTAAGGTGCTAATTTTCACTGTTAACTATTAGCTGCGACTTTTGCCTCAATAAACACCTAATTTGCTGTTTATTTTATGTGAGTAAGTTAGTTCATTTTAGGTCATAAAATGTGGTCATGCAGAATAAGACATTAATATGTCATTTATAAGTATTAATAAACAGCCAATATTAATATACATGCTAGTAATATACATAGGTCTTTTAAATAAAGTGTCACTGACATACAAAAAACTTTAAAAAGACATCTACTCACTACCACAAGGATGTGTGTTTTCAAGTTTAATGAATCGAACATCAGTTGTAGTTCTTCAGTTTTTCCCAAAAGCCAGTAACCTAGTAATATGCCAGTAATATGTGATATGCATGCTAATAGGCAAAAATTGTAAATGGAATAATAATTATAAAAGATTGACCCTTATGACTGGTTTTGTGGTCCAGGGTCACATATGTGTATGTCCGATTATAATTTTTATTTTATTTTATTATTTATTCATTCTTTTCTTTTCTTTAGTTTATTTATTTGTTTTAAATAGCCTTTTGTGAACTCTATTTACAAATATAGAGATATATTATGCAAAAAATAATAATAACAAGAAGTTAAATTTGTAATTATATCACATTGTTCTATACACAGTGAGTCTGAGTGAAAGCCTTTGAGTGAATTACCACAGGAATTATTAAATAATCATTCTGGATCAACTGTGCATTTATATCTACTAAATATACTCTCTTAATTTTGGTTTAAATAATAGTACTTGCATGCAGGGTATGCAACAGAAGTGCTGAAAATATGCAGAAAACATGTGTTGCACATATGTTAAACTGAGTGCATGACACTTGGCCTGAATTATAGGGTCCAGACCAACAAAACGGGTCTCAGATACTTTGCTTTCAAAGCAAACAGTCTTCAGGCAAAGGATATGGCTCAGAAAGCGCTCGCTATGTGTTAACTTGAGCCAAAATACCAGAGACTTGTGATATCCAGAATCAACAGATGATCATGCCTTGGGTGGTGGGTTCTGGAAAAGGTGGAGGGTCTTCATTCGCTCGCCATTATTTTTTGGAATCTTCCACGGATTTTTGGAAGGTTTTCTGAAATTTTCCACCACTTTGCAACCCTAGTTTGTGCCAGTTCATATCTATGTGTGTGTGTGTGTGTGTGTGTGTGTGTGTGTGTGTGTGTGTGTGTGTGTGTGTGTGTGTGTGTGTGTGTGTGTGTGTGTGTGTGTGTTTTCCAGCGACCTGCTGTCCTCTGACTATGTGGAGATACACTATGAGAATGGGAAGCCAATCCTTTGGAAGGTATGAACCAAAAAAAAAATTCATTTTTTGTCATTTCACTCTGGATTGTGTGTACTTCTTAGAGAATAGGTAGTCATAGTTTCTATTTTAATCATTGCATTAATAATAACTATGGTATCATTTCATTTGAAAACTGCTGTACAGTACCTTACACACCAAGATTGTTATTATAACTGAGGAACCAAAACAGTACAGTTGCTTTCATACATATCATATGGTGTAAATTATGGTAGAGTCAGTTTTATTTTTTCAGTTTGCCTTGCAATAAATTCTTTTTTATCCTTCCTGGTAATGATATCAGTAATAAATCTCTGGGACACAAATGGAAAATGGTTTTCTGAGTATGTTCCAGAAGTAAAAACTCATAATTACACTAAAGTCAGGTAAGATGTAAGTCTAAATTAATGGGTAGGTTTCACTGTACAAAAAAAAATAAATAAAAAAATAAAAATAAATATAATATGTTGCAAATAATACAGGGGATAAAGGAGATAGTGAAATTAGTCAAATGTGTTTATGTTGCCAGTAATTATCTCTTCTAACTCAGTGTCGTGTTTTGGTTGAATATAATTTAATTAGAAGCTATCATAACTCAAAAAGATGTGACATGAGGATTATGAGAGAGAGGGAGAGACACAGAGAAAAGAGCATGAACAGAAGGAGAGAGAGAGAGAGAGAGAGAGAGAGAGAGAGAGAGAGAGAGAGAGATGCTGATAGACGTTAAATCAGGAAGCATCTGTGACTTCACTGCTGAATCAGCACGGCTCAGTTCACCTGCAGATCAGATCACATGACCAGCAGACGTTACTCTGCAGCAGCAATGCAGAGAGAGACTGACACTCCACGCCGAATCTGTTTTTTACATACAGTATAGAAACATTAGACTGTTTACGGAATGCATTAATATGCCAAAACGTCCACTTTACAGTCAGTTTAAAGCATCACTGGTTCTGCACAGTCCATCTATTGTGGCAACAAATGCATTATGGGGAACAGGACAAAACTGAACATGTGTGTGTGTGTGTGTGTGTGTGTGTGTGTGTGTGTGTGTGTGTGTGTGTGTGTTGTCAGGGTGGAGAGCACTGTTATTACCACGGCCAGATCAGATGGAATGACAACTCTCGTGCCGCTCTGTCCACTTGTAACGGTTTACAGTGAGTACACGAGTGAATCCATCCACTTAATGCCTCAGTGCTTTCTCTACTACATACTGACTTATTCAGCTGTGTCTGTATTTTTCTCCTTTGTATGGTGCTTTGGATAAAAGCAGCTAAATTAACAAATGTAACTGTTTGTCTCTCTCTGGTTTTAAGTGGCATGTTTGATGATGGAGTCCATGTGTACACGATTGAGCCACTTAAACAGAATCACTCTATGGTAAGTGTTAATTTCATACACCAGCTCTAAAAACATTTCTGTACCAATTATGAAACTTAAGCACACTGATGACTGAACATCGAATTATTTTACTATTACTTTTTAAGCGAATCTTACAGATTTAACAAAATCCTTTTAGATTTTACCTGAAATGTGTGAGATGTACATAAATAGTAATAAGTGATAGATAGTAAATTCGTAGTACAGTTAAACATCTTTCTGGCTTACGATATTTGGTTAAATTGATACTTTAATAACGACATGTTAAATTGATCAAAAATGAGAGTGAAGACATTTATTATGTTACAATACATTAAAAAAGATAATCTTAATCAAACTTTCCATTCATCAGAGAATAATCAAAAAGAATAATTCAATAATCTTTCACAATATTACTGTTTTTCTGTATTTTTGATAATAAAAAATGCAGTCTCATTGAACATAAATCTGGCAAATCTCATGAGAATGTTCAGTATGTGTTTATGTCCTATAAGCATACAAAAAAGCACAATTTTCCATTACTTTACTGACTTGCATAACATTAAAGGTATAGTTCAACCTAAAATGAAACCCGTAAAATCTTCATTCATCTTCAGAACACAAATTAAGATATTTTTGATGAAATCCGAGAGGTTTCTGACCCTCTTTAGACAGCAACACCACTACCACATTCAAGACCCAGATGGGTAGTAACAGCATTGTTAAAATAGTTATTTGAATGTTTCATTTGCATTGCTGTCTATAGGAGGGTCAGAGAGCTCTCGGATTTCATCAAAAAATCTTAATTTGTGTTCCGAAGATGAACAAAGGTTTTACGGGTTTGGAACGACAAGAGGGTGAGTAATTAATGACAGAATTTAATTTTTTTGGGTGAACTGTCCCTTTAATGTGGGCATATGAAGCCTGCAGTGAGAATATGAGATATATGACAGAACATATACAAATCTGCTGTTTTGTAAATGGCTCCGCTAATGTTACTAGCTGTAATGTAACCATTTCCTCTGTACATTAACTGCAACTGTAAACAATTTAATGAACTCCATTCACTCTCTCCCTACGCACACTGGCTTTACACACTCTCAGCTTTAATTTTAAACTAAAAAACCTTCTGAAAAAACGAAACCCAGTTAAAAACCAAACAGCACAATTCATTATAAACACTAATCAAAAGCACGAGGCCTTTTACAGCACCATAGCATGTGTGCATATAATTCAACATGCTCAGCTGAAGTCACTTTGGATGAACTTGGTAAGATCTGGCTGCTCATGCTCTGTGTTTTTCATTAGGAGGGAACAGCGAGACCACATGTGTTACGCAGGACGTCTATCCTGCAGCAAACCACACCTGCAGGAGAGGAAGGTACATACAGCACAGCTCTCACTCACCTCCATCCACATCAGATAAACAAATAAAAATTTTTGCATCCTTGTGCATGAAAATACTAGAAATGAAAATACTAGCATCCTTGTGCAAAAGAAGTACACTTAATTGTATATGCACTTGTACTTCAAATTTTAAAAATATATTATTAAAATCTGTACTTATAGCTAATATAATAAAAATGAAATAAAAGGCCACTTAAGTGCATTTAAACAGAGACATGACTGCTTTTAAACACACTTAAGTACACTTTTAAAAAGTGCACTTTGTAATAATAATTTACATTTAGTCATTCAGCAGACGCTTTTATCCAAAGCGACTTGAAAAAGTTATTTTTAAAGTACTTCTTAAATCGCAGTGTTTTGCCGTGTTTTAAAGAAGTACACTTTATTTTAATTAAAGCACATGTAAAGTAAATTTTAATTGCAGTGTGATATTCAATATTACATTTAAAGTTATATATTTTAAATGTATTAAACTGCAACTTCATCATTACATCATTAATGTGTAAACACGGCACAAATATATTTAAAAACATGACACACAAGTTCCAGTAGAAATATTGTCAGTACATTCAGAAATGCATTTTATTTCATATTATATTTGAATTGATTTTGTTGTTGTATTTTTTGTTTAGATTAGGTTTATTTATATTGGGTGGATTAAATAAATAATTAATTACATTCAATATAAATGTAAACTATAATGGATTTTAATTTAATTGCTATTAAAATGTAATTATGTGTCCAAAAACATTACATTATTTGAAAGTATATAAATACTCTTTTTAAAGTATGCCAATTCTTTTCACAAGGGGTTTACGGTATGACTTTATTCTTCTGAAGAACACAAATCAGATGTTTTAAAGAGCGTTCATGCTGCTCTTTTAAAAAACATATGCACCAATAACACTACTATTTCATGCTGCTCTTTTTTAAAAAAAAAAATGCATATATATTAATAATAATATATATAGCACCATATACACTAGCCTTTTTTTGAGAGAGAGAGAGAGAGAGAGAGAGAGGTTAAAAAAAAAAATGCACCAATAACACTACTATTAACAGACTAAAAATAATAGTGTTCTATATGATTCTGTCATTTTGGGGTGAGGTTTTTCTTAAAAAATTAATTCAAGTATATTTCTACAAATATCTGTCTGCTGGCTGCTTTGTAGTGGACAGAAAAAAGAAGAGCATTTAAAAGTCTAACTGCCACGACTACAAACTTAGGAGTTAGTACGAGTAACTTTACCAGTGTAAAAGATTTCACAGCACATAACTTTTAGCTAAGTTCATTATACTGCAGGAGCACTGGATGCTTTTTTTTTTTTTTTTGGCAGTAAAATGATCTGCATGTTGTTTGGAGAATAGAGAATATGCTCTCTTTTTTACTGAATACAATGTTACACTTTTGTTAAAAGAGTTTAAAATTCTCTTTGGGGAGGGACTTTAAGAACTTGAATCCCTGAAAAGCCCAACAAAAAGTGTAGGAAAAGCTGACAAACAAACACTTATTTGTGTGTGTGCAGGCATGGAGGAGGATTTGGCTTGGCTTCGACGGAGGAAAAAGCGAGCTGTAAGTGTTTGAGTGGGACTCAGCTGATGCTGGAGACAGGCCACAGAGATCCTCTGCAGAGCAGAGCAAGAACACTGTCAATGACACTCTGTGCAATCCAGCACACATCCCATAATATCAGACAGACTGACTCAGACTTCTGCAATAGCAGCAGCAATAGCACTGGCACTTTTACCACACAAAGGTTGCATCCCAATTCGCATACTATTTAAACTAGACTGAATTAATATATTCTAAATTGTGGTAAATTAAAAACAGCATGATGGATTTTGGAAATATGCATCCATTTATGCTTTATGAGTAAATGATTCACACAAACCGTGGCATTCCTGAGGAGGAGGAGTTCATGACTCAACCTTTCAGTGTTAGAAAAATGCAGACAGAAGGTCAAAGCTGCCAGAGTAGTTTTAAATGCATGAACGTAAAACATCAAGTTCTTATGAAGGAATAAGGTCATTTGTTATATTCATTAATTATTTGATTTAGTGTTATATTTACTAATAATGGCATGCAAAAGGTTTGGATTCACAGACATTTTAACGATTTTGAAAAACATTAAGCTTCTGTTTATCAATGCAGCTATTGTGGACCAATCAATCAGTTTATTTGTCATGGCAAAACCCCATTTTGAAATAAATAAATTAATATTTATAGTCAGAAAGGACGTATTAAGTTGATCAAAAGAAACAGTAAAGACGTTATAATTTTACAGTACAAAAAAAAAAACTATATTTCTTCCTATTCATCACAGAATCCTAAAATTGTGTCACAGTTTCCACAAAAAAAAAAAAAAAAAAATATATATATATATATATATATATATATATATATATATATATATATATATATATATATAAAACAGCACAACTGTTTGATAATAATAAGTATTTCAAAGCAACATATTAGAATGATTTCTGAACGATCATGTGACAATAAAGAGTAAAGTTACATTTAAAATATATTCAAAAACAAACAGTTATTTAAAATTGTAATAATATTTCATAGTATTACTGTTTTGCTATATTTTTTATTTAATAAATGTAGCCTTGGTGAACATAAGAAACTTTACAAAATATTAAAAAAATCAGTATGTTCTGTGCTTTTTCTGTCTCTATGAAAAACTGCATGCTTTGAGCGCGCAGGAAGCAGCCAGTCTTGAGGCCATTTATTAAATGAAAGCTCACAAATTAAATAAGTATGTTGTAGAAGTATGTCAACTGGGATCCAGCCAAGAACTTTGATCCAGAACAATGCCCATTCTTTCATCTCAGCAGAGAAACAGCAGGCCATTGTGAGGGTTTGTGAGGTCTGAAACTGCTTAGGACACTTTTATCTGTTTGTGAGGAGCATTCATGCAAGATGGGAAATAATCCCAGCCATATTTTTTGCTGTATTGTCCTGTTTCTCTTCCAGATGCCGAGGAATGTGTTCGAGGAGATGAAGTACATTGAACTGATGATCGTCATTGACCACAGCATGGTGTGTTTAAATGCTGTTTGACAGCAACAGCACGTTCACTTTAGCAACTTTAGCAACTTAACTTTTAAAAAGAGTACTTATAATGAAAATAATAGACTAAATTAGAGTTCACTTGCATGTGCAATGTAATGTTATTGCATGATAATTGCTATTTTTTGACACACTTCAGTATGATTTAAGTACATCTTTATATGTAATTCCATAATTGTATTGTTTTTGAAATATGGTTAAACGAAGCCAAATGTACTGAGAAGCATTTAAAGTAAACTAAAATATACTTCAATGCCATTTCTTTTATTGTATATTCGTATACATATTTGTAATGATGGAGTTGCAGTATAGTAAATGTGATACCTTTAAATATAATATTGAATAACACACTACAGATAAATTTACAATCCAGTACATTACATGAACTTTAGTATGTTAGTCAACTCGTCTACTTCTTTAACGCACAACAACAGATAATTACATGATGATTTTTTTTCTTTACATTTTTTACATTATTTTAAAAAGCATACTTTTTTAAAAGTATGTTAAGAAATATAGTCATAAAACTGTTCTCTCTCTTTAAGTACATGTGTTGCCTTTCATTTCATTAATATGTTATCTGCAAATTTTTACAAATATAGGCTACTTTTAAAATTTGAAGTACACTAGAAGTGTTCATTCAATAAGAAAGCACACTTCTTTTTCACAAGGGTTTAATGGTAGAGTAGTGTTTTTAGGATAGGAGTGGGAGTATCTTGTGTGATGTCCTTCTTCTGCTTCTCCTGATCGATTCTTTAGCAGTGAATCCAGTATTAGTGTTGCAAGTGATGAATGGCTTTAGGAAATGTGGATTTAAGTGCTCTACCTTTAAGTCTTTGTTTGATCTTTTGATTTAATGTTTATATAATTGTAACGATGTGAATATTCTCCCACAGTTTAAGAAAGTGAGGACCAAGCAACAAACACGCAACCATGCCAAATCTGTGGTCAACCTGGTGGATGCTGTGAGTTTCAGTGTTATTAAAACAACCTGACAGTGAACAGCTTGTGTTAATAATTCATTTAACAATATAGAGCTGGGTTTTAGAAACCTCTAGTGGTTAAAAGAAGAGAGGTTGTGATAGAAATGTCAATTTCAATTAAAATTAAACACAAAAGTAGGCTATGGATATAATAATGTATACAACTGTAACAATTAGTGTGTGTGTGTGTGTATGTGTGTGTGTGTGTGTGTGTGTGTGTGTGTGTGTGTGTGTGTGTGTGTGTATATATATAGACACACACACACACACACACACACGCACACATTCACACGCACACACATATGTACACACCCACCCACACACACATACACACATATATACACACACATGCACACACACACACACACGCACACACACACAAATACATACACACACATATGTACACACACACATACACACATATATACACACACATTCACACACACACACACACACACATATACACACACACACACACACACACACACACACACACACACACACACACACATACATACACACACTATACTACACACACCCCCACACACACACACACACACACACACACACACACACACACACACACACACACACACACACACACCACACACACACACACACACACACACACACACACACACACACACACACACACACACACACACACATCACACACACACACACACACACACACACACACACACACACACACACACACACACACACACACACACACACACACACACACACACACACACACACACACACACACACACACACACACACACCACACACACATACACACACACACACACACACACACACACACACACACATTCACACACACACACACACATTCACACACACACTCACACACACACGGAGGTGTCCAATCCGGGCCGCAGGATGAGTTAAACAATAATATTAAATAATAAATAAAACATAATTTTGAAAATTAAATAAAGTGTATTCGCTACAATATTTTATTTTGAATTTAAAGCGGAACAAATTGCTAATTTATTTACATTGATGTTACACCTCGGGAGTCAGGAGAGTTTTTCTGTGCCGGAGGAAGGCTATCAGAACACAATATAATTCAAGATATGGGGGCAAAAATGCCCTGTAAGAAATTATGTTTTTAATATTTATGTCATGATAGTTAAGTAGCCTAATATAAGAGCGTTGCTCAACAAACAAGATGCTAGTATTAATTGTGTTATATTAGTCACAATGCTGTCTGTTTATCTCTGTTTCAGCAAAAAAAAAAAAGTTTTTAACAAAGTAATTGTGCGTCCCCGAGCAGCACTCTGTATTTTGTTACTGAATACTGTAAATCTGTGTATTTGAACAAATCATTTGAGTGAATGATTCAGTGGCCCATTCATAAAGACAATCACTAGCTCCCTTTCTAAAGGAATCAGCGTTTTGATTGAATGAGTCAATGGATTACTCATTAAGAAGGAGACTTGCTGCCACCTACTGGCGGCTTTAGTGTCATATTTAATTAACCATGACAGGCTTAAACCAAGGTGCAATCTCAAAAACACACTCTGCAAAATATGGCAATTATCACAAACAAACAAAAAAAAAAAAAAAAAAAGATATTTTATTGCACACCCCTAAAATAACCTAGCATCATCTTTGAAAAAAGTTTTCCTTGGTTTCTTGTAAATTATATTGTAGTTTGTATGGTTAATATTAATGTAACTGTGAGCAAACTAGGGTTTAACAAAGGATAATTCGGCCCGCACAAGGGGACATTTTCTCCGATCCGGCCCTCAACCTAAAATGAGTTTGACACCCCTGCACCAGAGGCTTTTGCAAAAAGTCCTATGCATTAATTGACTTAAAATACATTTATTTCATACTAAGTATACTTCAAATCTATTACCATATTTACTGATTTATGTATCAGTGAATGGGAATTATGGGACAGTTCACCTTTAACTTTATTTATGGGTAGACAGGAAGTGAGTAAGAATGAGGGGATTGTAATAAACTAATTATCTCCACTCTTTCTCTCTGTCTGATGGGATCTTTAAAGAACACCTGAACACGCGTGTGGTGCTGGTCGCCGTGGAGATCTGGACAGACAAGGATCGTATTCCCGTTAGTGTGATTCCATTCGAAATGCTGAGAAACTTTTCCAAATACAGACAGCAGCACATCAGGCAGCGCGCAGATGCAGTGCATCTGTTCTCGTGAGTCCATATCTGTTCATATTAACTGCTCACTCACACACACACACACACACACACACACATGTGTGGAAGTGAAGTGTGCATAATGGACCCTCTGTGTGTGTCTGCAGTAACGTGACGTTTCACTATGCTCGGAGCAGCCTAGCGTATTTTGGAGGGGTGTGTTCTGTCAGTCGTGGGGTTGGTATCATTGAGGTGAGTGAATTACATGTAGACAGACTGACAGCAAACACATCAAAAAGGTATCAAAAGGAGTGAACACTACAGCTTATTTGTCACAGTCACCTTACTCTCAGTGTACCAAAATCACATAAAATGTCTAAAGAAATGACATTAATATTCAAACGTTTGGGGAAGGTATGATTTTTTTAAATGTTTTTGAGTCTCTCATGCTCACCAAGACTGAATGAACTTGTTCAAAAATACAGTAAGAACTGTAATGTTGTGAAATATTATCATTTAAAATAGTTTTCTATTGAAATGTATTTTAAAATGCAGTATACACCTGTGATGTGCAGCTGTATTTTCAGTATCATTACTCCAGTCTTCAGTCTCACACGATCCTTCAGAAATCATTCTAATATGCTGATTTGATATTCAAGAAACTTTATTATTATTATTATTATTATTATTAATATTGAAAACAGTTGTGCTGCTTCATTTTTTTGTGGAAATCATGATACTTTTTTCAGAATTCTATGCCGAATAGAAAACTCAAAAGTACAGTATTTATTTCAAATTTAAATCGGTTTGTAAAATTATAAATGTCTTACTGTCACTTTTGGTCAGTTTAAAATGTCATTGCTGAATAAAGCATTGATTTTATTCAACAAAAAGAAAGACAATCTTACTGACCCTAAACTATTTAATAGTAGTGCATTAAATTACTGAATGTAAGGCTATAATAACAATTTTCAACTTTTTACCATTGCATTTAATCATCCAAATGTACAATATGAAAATTATGACTTAAATCACATCATATACTGTAGATCCTTTAAAAAATCTAAATTGACCATTCTTATTTTTTTAAGGAATTTATAATTATTTATCCTTGCACATAATTATTTTGACAATTAATCTGCCCTTGTAATCTTTAATTAAAAAAACAAACATAAAATTCCCCTCCCCGTGCGACAACTATTAAATTAAAATGAAGTGTATGCTTTCATAGTTGCTTTATTCCCATTTGTGTGTGTGTGTGTGTGTGTGTGTGTGTGTGTGTGTGTGTGTGTGTGTGTGTGTGTGTGTGTGTGTGTGTGTGTGTGTGTGTGTGTGTGTGTGTGCAGTTTGGCTCTACGTGGACGATGGCACCACTGCTGGCCCAGAGTTTGGCTCAGAATCTTGGTATTCAATGGGATTCAGCATTAAAGAGAAGTACACACTCATTTTAAAGTCTTGCGTACTAACTCCTTTGATACTGACATACATAAAATATTAAGGAATGACTGATTAATTGATTGTATGTGTGTTTTCTGTTATTCTCAGAGGATTGTGGGTGCATAAACTCCTGGCTGGGCTGTATCATGGAGGAAACTGGGTAAGATGATCCGTACATTTTGTGATATATAGGGATTGGCAATGACAAGTCTATATAAAGTATACTATCATTATGACTCCTGTATGTGTGTGTGTGTGTGTGTGTGTGTGTGTGTGTGTGTGTGTGTGTGTGTGTGTGTGTGTGTGTGTGTGTGTGTGTGTGTGTGTGTTCAGTTTTGACATGACTATATGGCCACCTATAAACATCATCACTTACTACACACAAACAACAGCATCAAAACACACAACAGAATTTAAGAATTAATTAACATCAGCGCACCTGCTGATACACTGTTTTATAGATTGTGTGCATGTGTGTGATATCAAATTATCTTCGTATGTACAGTACACAGTGTAGTTATTTCTTGTTAATATAATGAGTATTTTAAATATTATGCATCTCAGTGGGTCTGTCAGTTGCATGACAGAACAGAAATAGAGACAAACATTGAAAGTGTGAACTTTGGCTTCTTTGCATCAGTTGTGAAAGCTTTCTCCCTGTATTTGTCTCTCTTCTCAGGGTCCAGCACCCGCGGACTTTCTCTAAGTGCAGTATCATCGATTTTAAAGAGTTCCTGTTGAAGGGAGGAGGATCCTGCCTCTTTAACAAACCCAGCAAGGTCAGACATCACCATTAACATCACCTTCATCAGTATTCAATCAAGATTCAGAATGAGAAAGTGCAAGTTTTTTTTCCCTTGTGCTTATAATCAAAGTTTGCCAGGTTTACGCGTCCATGATAGGAGTCAAGTCTCTTCCTCTCTCGAAGAAAGTGTTTCTGCCATAGATGAACTGTCTACAGTATATCTAATGTTTTGCCCTTGAGCAAATATATATTATCTACAAGAAATGCACATTCAATGCAGTTAAGTGCATTTCTTTCTCACGAGAGTGGACATGCATGTTACTCTTAAACTGTAATATTGGCTCAATCCGGTTATGGCAATCAGGTTAATGTGTCTACGTGCCTAATCCAAATATGACCTTATCCAAATATGAATTTTAATTAATCGTGGAATGTTCTTGTACCTTTTTTTTTTTACCATATCTATTTTTCGCGAAATCATATTTAATTAATAGATAATGCCTTTATGTGACTCCATCCTTCCAAATGCCTTTAGCTGTACCTGAGTACATCTGCTGAACCTCAGGAAAGTTCATATCACATCTGTTTGCAAATCTCTTCATCAAGATTGTGATGCCTGTTTTTGCATGAGTGTCCTGCAGCTGTTTGAAGACACCGAGTGTGGAAATGGATATGTGGAAGTGGGAGAAGAGTGTGACTGTGGACCGAGAGAAGTGAGTTCACGTGATACACTAGACAGCACTCAAAGAACATCTGTGTTTTACACATCAATATTATACACGCCTACAGTATTCAGCTGTGTGTGTGTGTGTGTGTGTGTTTGTTATAGGAGTGCATTAAAGAGTGCTGTAAAAAGTGTTCTCTGTCTAACGGTGCTCACTGCAGTGACGGACCCTGCTGCAATAACACATGTCTGGTGAGAGAATACATGTCTGATAATGTATTTTTTAAAGGGGTCATATGATGCGATTTCAATTTTTCCTTTCTCTTTGGAGTGTTACAAGCTCTTGGTACATAAAGAAGATCTGTAAAGTTGCAAAGACTAAAGTCTCAAATCCAAAGAGATATTCTTTATAAAAGTTAAGACTCGTCCACACCCCCCGAAATTCCTCGTTCTAACACGCCCCCACATGTCTACGTCACTATGTGGAAAGATTTGCATAACACCGCCCAAATGTTCACGCAAAGAAAGAAGGCGTAACTTTTTGCTGGTCGCTGAGGAAATACATCAACTTCACGCTGTGGATCACCAGATCGGCTTTCAGCGTGGATGCAGAGTCCAGCCCGGGGTCGTCACACATGGTTTCCGCAAGCTCCTTCGTCGAATCCGGCGGCCGTTCCTCACTCAAGCCGTGTGATGCATTTTATGGAGGACTGTTTCCTGAACCTGCAGAGTTGCCTACAATGCGTCTGTGGCTCAGAGGCTGTTTCTATAAAGTGGGGTAGTTTTCAAACTAGTTTTCAACTTTTCAAAGACAGTCTGGCGCTTCTGACTCACAGTCTGTAAGTACGTTTACATATTTAAAGAATTTGCCACTGATGATTCATATGTGAGTTTTAAACAGTGTAGAGTTGCGCTTGTCATTTCTCAGATCACAAATGCAGACGTGGTTTTATGTTTATGCGGCGCGATATGCAACGCAATGCGTAAAAACACAGTATGAGTCATTATAATCAGTAATTATGTCCCCAGGGGATGCTTCAAATGACTTGTTTGTAATGGGTTTTATTGGTTTTGTCTCGTCGCACCAGGACACACAGCATCACAGTATGTAAAGGGCCATAACATTTCCATCACACACAACGCACTGGATAGCTGACCAATCAGAGCACACCTCGTTTTTCAGACGGATGAGTTTTGTAAAAATCGATGCGTTTCAGAAAGGCGGGGCATAGAGGAGCAACAATAATGTAGATTATGTGGAAAAGAATGTGTTTTTTGAACCTTAAACTGCATAAACACATTGCATTACACCAAATACACAAAATAATGTTCTTTTTAGCAACGTCATATGACCCCTTTAAAATGTTTGTTGCAGTGCTGTCAAACGATTAATCACTATTTTTATCGCATCCAAAATAAAAGTTTTTGTTTACAATATGTGTGTATTGTGTATATTTATTATGCTTATATAAATACACACACATGCATGTATATATTTAAGAAAAAATTGTTATGTTTAAATATTATATATAAATATATTTATATATAATAAATATATATATACAGTATATATATATATATATATATATATATATATATATATATATATATAGATAGATAGATAGATAGATAGATAGATAGATAATATAAATTATATGAATATAAATATATGCATGTAAATAAAAACGTAAATATTTTTAAAATATGTACTGCATGTGTGTATTTATATGTGCATAGTACACACACATATATATTATGTAAACAAAAACTTTTATTTTGGATGCGTTTTATTTTTCAAAAATCAAAAGGTGAATGTGAGAGCTGTCTCTCTTTCTCTCTCTGTCTCAGTTCTATCCTCGAGGTTACTCGTGCCGCTATGCAGTAAATGACTGTGATATTTCAGAGATGTGCTCAGGAGACTCAGGGCTGGTCAGTGACATACAGAATCAGCAGTGCTTCAAACACATCTAATGGTCTGATTAGCCATGTTTTTTATTGAATCTTTCTTTATGTGTGTGTGTGTGTGTGTGTGTGTGTGTGTGTGTGTGTGTGTGTGTGTGTGTGTGTGTGTGTGTGCAGTGCCCTCCCAATCTACACAAGCAGGACGGTCACTTCTGCTCCCTCAACCAGGTACACACATAAAAACATAACAGCTACATTGCTGAAAAATGCCATATTTAATGCATATCTACAAGCTATCAATTCATTATTCATAAACTGATTATAATAGAAGCTATTAAAGCTGCTAGTCCACTGAAACATGATGATGGTGATGATATTATTTATTAGTGGTCGACCAATAAGGGTTTTTGTAAATGGCCAGTGACAGAACAGTAAAGCAGGGTGAGTGATGGCCAGTCCTCTCTTGATCTTAAAGCCCTTCTGATGAAAACGCTTATGCTTGAATGCTAGAAATTAGTTTTGTAGCCAAATATGAGTACATAAATCAAAATTTCTTTACAAAATTAACTTTTTTTAAAGATGTTACATGAAAAGAAACAGAGTTTTTTTGTTTGTTATTTGGTCAATACATAATTCACCTGCTTCCATCTGTGTAAATTAATCGCTTTCATGACTTATTCTACTATTTCTCTATCGGAAATAATAATGAAAAGGTAAATGAATAAAATGTAAATAAATTTATGAGTAGTAAAAAAAAATGTAGTAACAAGTTGTGTTCATTAACTGTATAAAATTGATAATTAGACTAAATTAAACAGGTTCTCAGAAAATTTTGGTCAAGCAGGGACTGTTAGTAGTATTGATGTAGTATTGATAATCTTAAAAAGGCCAGTAATTGCCTGATTAATTTGCCTGATTGATATCTCAATATATTTTTCACTATTAATTAGTAAGATTGCATTGTGTTTTCAGGGTCGCTGCTATGCTGGAGAGTGCAAGATGAGAGACAATCAGTGTAAATATGTGTGGGGACCAAGTGAGTGACTGTTTCCTGTCGTCATTAACAGCCAATCAGCAGTCTGCTCCGCTATCAACTGCATATACACCTTATTTCGTAACACAGACGTGAACTATTTTCTACAGAGCCCCTAAGGGGAAAAAATATATTTCAGTGCTTTCCATTTTCTTATATTCTCATAAAACTTTTGCGTTCATCCCCATGAAATGTAACGTTTCTCAGGGGAATGCAAATGTTTTGAGGAAAGAAAGCAAAGATTATTGGGCGAGCTTTTGCAAGAGAATTAAAAAGCATTTAAATAAACTTTGTTCTCCATCTCATTTTTGTTTCATTAGCATGAATGTAACAAATACCACTTTGCAGCATCAAATGGCATAAAGGACTAGTTTTGTACAGCTAACATAACTGGAAGCGAATGACACCTGAAGCCTCACACATTCAAGTTACAAATGGCCACACCCATTCTTATATTAGAAATAAAGTGAATACTGTAAACGACCAGTAGTTAAGCTAATGTATATATCCTTATATCTCACCTTTGATTCCCACTTTCAGTCTTTTTGTCTGTTTTCATTCAGAGGCTGCGAGTTCGGAGAAGTTCTGTTATGAGAAGCTGAACACAGAGGGCTCAGAGAAGGGCAACTGTGGTCAAGACGGAGATAAATGGATCCAGTGCAGCAAGCAGTGAGTTACAAAGCATGCACAACGCAACACAATGCTACGGCACTTTTTTCACCCTTTTTACCAGAAAAAAATCATCTGATTGCTTAGACAAGTAATGGCACATCTCTCCTCAAACTGCATTATATGACTTATAATGCACTTCTGCAGCACAAACAGCAGAGCAAACACTCTAAAGTTTATTACTTATGGTTACTGGCTACAAATGGTTACAAATAACAAATTAGAGCTTAAACCAATGTCTGAGACCTTTTTAAAACTTTGGCTTTGTAACACGTGCTACATTTCCATTTTGAATCTGTGTATGTCATGTGTGTGTGTAGGAATAAACTCACAAAGATGCAGATTTAATAACAAAAGAACTCACATGCAGGGAATAACACACACTTTTCCATAAATGAGAACCAACAAACACAGAGGGAAATCTGAGGACTTACAAGCAGGGACCAAACAAAAGAACCAATGAGATAATTAACAACACAAACTAATCAGAACTCAGGCAAATGAGGAGCACAATGGAAACACAAAACAGACAGACATGTTACAGTGTACAGGCAACATGTTAGTACTGTACAACTGGTAATAAAACAGCCAGTTTTCAGCCAAAAACGGGAAAAACTTTTTATGCGTTTTTTATGCAAAACACTTTTTATGCGTTTTGCCTGTTCGTTTACACGACAACTGCGTTCTGGGAACTGAAAACGCATATTTTTGAAAATGGGTTTGAAAATGCAAGTTTTCGAAAACGCCACTGTTCTCGTTTCTGTTAAACAATCAATACGGGAATCTTTGAAAATGGTGACATCATGTGCATGCATTGTATGTGTTAGGTATGTAGACATGCACAGTACGTGTTGATTTTAAAGGCAAGCATGAACAAACATACACAACAATGGCAGAGTACATGGTAGTGTTGTCGCTGCTCAAGAGTTTGCTAACACTTCTTCAGCAAAGTGTGGATTTACTTCACCAATATTACAACCAACAGTGGAAACACATCATATACAACATATAATCGTCTCTTCCCTACAGGTACTGTTTACTAACAAGGTGACAGCGCCAACTACTGGCCTGGCATACATAATATAGCAAATCATTTTAAAAACGTTGTCGTGTATACATGAAACTTAGCCTTAGACTTTGAAGTGGTGCTGTTAGATGCTAATGCTACAAAACTTTGATGAAATCCGAGAGCTTTCTGATCCTGCATGAACAAACTACCACGTTCAAGGTTTAGAAAGGTAGTAAGGACATCATTAAAATAGTCCATGTGACATCAGTAACTGTAATGTTATTAAGCTATGAGTGAGTTAATACTTTTGTGATAATAGAAAACAAAAATAATCACTTTATTCCACAATTCGTCTCCCCAGCATCACCCTTGTGCCATTTTCATTCAACAATTTGTCTTGGAGAGTATCCACTGAACGTAAACAGCGTATGCTGTTCTGTGTCAGCGGCGCCACACAGATACACTGTTTTCGTTCACATTAAAGCTTAAACAACGTGTGCTGTCTCTATTGCAGTGATGTATTTTGTGGATATCTGCTGTGCGCTAACACTGGCAGAATCCCACGGATTGGAACTATAAAAGGAGAAGTCACTCCCACAAATTTCAACCATCAGGGCAGACTCATCGACTGCAGGTGAGACACACAGAGGCACATTTATAATGCTGATTATCATGTATGATATGCTGGCAGATCTGAACACACACACACACACACTGTTTTCTCAGCGGTGGTCACGTCTTGCTGGATGATCAGACTGATCTCGGGTATGTCGAGGATGGAACTCCATGCGGTCCGTCTATGATGTGTCTGGACAGGAAGTGTCTCCCTCTTCAGTATCTGAACCTGAGCTCCTGTCCCACCGGACCCAGCGGACACGTCTGTTCCAGTCACGGGGTGAGACAAACCTAACTGCACACCCTGAATACATGCCATATCGAGCTTTACCCACTTATTCTGTATGAGCATCCATTTCTCATTATACTGTTATGATAAGTATTTTTTGGCCATTCTAAATTTAAACAGGTGTGCAATAATGAGGCGGCATGTACATGTGACACAACGTGGGCGGGGACAGATTGCAGTATGCCTGACCCTCCAAAAGAACCGCCCCCTGCTGAAGATGATGGACCCAAGGGTTTGTGGCTTTGCTCTGACACTAACACAGATACAAACACATAAACAGAGTGGAGCTTCTTCATAAAACACCAGAAGAGATTTAAATCTTGGTGAAATCTCTTGATATTTTTGTGAATGATTTACGCACACGTTTATTATATGCACGCTTCATGAATGAGGCTCAGACGTTCAGAAGTTTTGGGTGGTAGGAGTTTTGCCTTTGAATTAAGTCTCTTATATGCTCCCCAAGGCTGCATGTAATGGGTCAAAAATACAGTAAAAACCAATATAATTTAAAATGAATGTTTTCTATTTGAATAGATTTTTTAGAATGTAATTTATACATTTTCGTCATGAGACCAGGCATGCTGATTTGCTGCTCAAGAAACATTTTAGATTAATGTTGAAAGCAGTTTTTTTCTGTAAAGCATGATACATTTTTCATGATTTTCTGATGAACAGACAGCTCAACAGAAGAAGCATTTATTTAAAATAGAAATCTTTTGTAAAGGCCCATTCACACCAAGAACACTAACTATAATGATAAGAATAGTAGTGTCCGCAGTTGATGACAATGCTCTGATTATTATTATAAGAGTGCGCAGCAGTTTTTGTCACCAAGAACACTAACTATAATGATAAGAATAGTAGTGTCCGTGGTTTATGCAATATTGATTTATCATGGAAATGTGTGGACTTCAGTATTCTAATTGAATTAGGACAGTTATTACAGGTTTCGTTATAGTTATCATCCTTGGTGTGAACAGTGTATCAATTTAAAGCACCATTCCTGAATGAAATATTAATTTCTTTAAATAAAAAGAAACAACTTACTGATAGCAGACTTTTGAACACTAAGGTAATATAATTGTTAATTATAGCTGTTTTTTGTCCACTGCAGTGAAACTTTATTTCAAATATAATAGTTAATACACAGTTCCTAAAATCACAATAGGAGGATGAAAACAAATGATTATATCAATGTAGATTTGTTTTAATCTCTTTATTGAACTTTATTTATTGATAACCTCTTTAACAATGTGGTGCGATCCAGAACTCATTTTGGGTAAGTTTTTCCATCTCATATTGGCTGAGACTGGATGAGATTTTTTTGGCCTGCATGTGAAATGATGGATCACAGTTTGTTACTTTGTTTTCACATCCAGGCTGAATACCAGTATGGAAATCTCAAACTTTTAAAGGTGGCATAAAAATGCTAGAACTTGTAAAGACACTGTTGGTTTTGCCATTTTCCCACACTTGCCCAAACAGGTCCTAGTGCCACCAATCTCATCATAGGGTCGATCGCAGGGGCCATCCTGGTGACAGCTATAGTCCTGGGTGGGACGGGCTGGGGGTTTAAGTAAGCACCGGTCTGCATGTCTCTTGGCTCTAACTACAGGCGACACTATACCTGCAGCTTACACTCACCACGGTCTGGGTTTCTGCTGCAGACGCTGTACCAAGACAGAAACACTCTCTGCGAGAGTCACTGCAGCAGAACCTCAAACCAGCTTGAAGGGCCCAGCTGAAATCCTGCCCTGCATGTTAAAATGACACACAACCTCCGCAAGCCTCACAGACACAGGCTGTGTTGGGAATAGATAGTTTAGAATCCACTGAAGCTAACAGCTTTAAAACGTTCAGACAATAGACTGTGCAATTAAATGTACAGTTAATTTCAGCCACAGTATTCTACTGCAGTGATTTATGGACTCAAACATAACAACAACTCATCTTAAACAATCAATCATACAACTATATACCGCATTAGCAGCTGTTCTGCTATACATAAGCCATCTGCCATGCTGGTACAGTCAAAGCCAGCGTTTAAACATGTGAGATCCAGTCTGAGTCTGCATAACATAACAGCTGAATTAAATATAGGAATATATGGAAATGAATGACTCTACTATAAGATTTTACTTTACTGCAAACTGAATTCAGTGTTTACAGACACTTAATAGCATGTTAATTGCAATTAAATTACAATGTATTAGTTTACAATTCATATTAAATACAATTACTGTAGCTGAACCTTACAGTGCTTTTTTCACCCACTTAAGTACATTGTTACTTCTATTATCTTTTATATATATATTTAGGTGAACTAAAATATAAGCTTTAATGTGCACAAACACATGCACTTCTTCTTTTTTTTTATTTACAAGGGATCCTGTGCCATTTTCAAAAATTGCTTTTTAATGTGACTGATGAACAGCATCTGAAATGTTGACCGTTCCAAGACGGTGGACGCTTGGAGGTGTCTGCAGCAGTCTAATGCGGTATCTAGTATAGATATCTATGCATACGTTTTGACTGGTTTCTCAACCTTCTACCATGAACTGTTTTTAAGGGCTTTTTCACCCCAAAATGAAAATCCTGTCAGCATTTACTCACCCTCTTGTTGTTCCAAATGTATGATTTTCTCTTATCTGTGAAGCAGATGTCTAGCAGAATGCCAGACTTCACTTCCTGTCTCCTTGCGGAGGTGCTGGCTGGCAAACACACCTGGTACAGACAGCTCTCACTGGCACTGGTCTGCATGACCACATTTCACTCTCTCACACAGTGATCCCATCTGCATGGGGGTGTACAGGAAACACATCATTTTATGATCAGTGATGTCATCTGAAGGGCCGTTCACACTGACAGCAGTTCACTCTGTTCACTGGAAGTTGTCAATTTGCAGTAAAGCTAGTAGATGTTTCTGCGTCGACTGTATCAAAGGTGGATCATGTTCGATTTACTCCCTTTGATAGTTGGGTCTATGACATGGCACTCATTTGTTTGTCCAGATCTATAAATATATTCAAAAATACAATGAATGCAATTCATACTTACATTGACTTAAATACACATTTTTTATGATGAGCATGTTTTTAATTCAGTGGAGAAATAAATGTCAGCAACTGTTCTGATAAAAACTGAATCATCTACCCTATCATAACGGTAAAACCTACATGCAGGGGGGAAAACAGGAAATGATATCATAGAGAGGACCCTTGCAGACCCTCATGACTGTTCAGTGTCAGTAAGTCTGGTAAGATATCAGATAATTTAACCTTTTTTATGACAAGGCAAGGATAGCTCATGTTGTAAAATGTCATGCGGTGCGACCAAAAAGAAAGAAAAATAAATTTAAAGACATTTATGACTTTTTAAAAATGGCATAATGGTTATTGCAATGTGTGCACTCACATGTATTCAAAGTGTGAGGAAAATTTTTCATCAGTAAAAATTTCCAATAGTTAACATTAAAGCATTGATATAACTGATATTAACTATCAATGAGCAATACACTAACAGTTACTTATCATTTGTGAATATTTTTAATTTTTATTATTTGTTTGATAATGTATTTAACTTATGTTAACAAATGTTAACTAAATTCATTTTTACTTGATAATCACAGCACGTAATATTTTGGAGTCAATAAAATTTAAACTAAATTAAAGTCAAGTCAGGTGAGCTTTATTGTCATTCTGCCATATGTGGAGACATACAAAGGAAGGAACTGTCATGCCTCAAATTACCACGGTGCTACACATATGTGACCCTGGATCACAAAAGCAGTCATAAGGGTCAATTTTATAAATAAACTGTCCATTGATGTATGGTTTGTTATGATAGGACAATATTTGGCCGAGATACAACTATTTGAAAATCTGGATTCTGAGGGTGAAAAAATCTAAATACTTAGAAAATCACCTTTAAAGTTGTCCAAATTAAGTTCTTAGCAATGCATATTACTAATCAAAAATTATGTTTTGATATATTACGGTAGGGAACTTACAAAATATCTGCATGGAACATGATCTTTACTTAATATCCTAATGATTTTTGGGATAAAAGAAAAATCGATAATTTTGACCCATACAATCTTTTTCAAACATTGGCATATACACATAAGACATAGAAAGGTATCCAAACATATAACCCATATAGTTATAGTTGTACCTTCTTGGTAGTGTCTTTTCTTTATCTTGGACACTTGTTATAGCATTACTCATGTCTCTTAAAAATCTCCAAGTCTCATGAAAAGTGAGGATTTCAAGTTGCATAATTGCTGTCAGTGTGAACGCCCTTCAGACCTACAACCCATCAGTAGATCACATGTTCACTCAGTGTGGTCTGTTCTTCTCGAAGCAGTCCATTTCCACTGAAACAGCCCATTTCCAGTCAATCGCCCTTGTCCTTGTCCGCTGACGTAAGGCATGGCGACAGTGCTGTTCTCTGTAGTGAAGCTAGTTCTGCTTCAGTTCCACAGTATGTTAACAACTTCAGTAAGCAATGCATTTCAGCCATTGCAGAGCATGTGTAGAATTTCATTTCTCTTATTTGAATGTCGTGGAGCTGAAACAGAGTCTCAGTTATGATGATTAGTGTTTTGTCTCCCAATAAATGTTCTCTTTCCTCTTCTTCCAAACAACAAGAACGTCAAACGGCGAGGATACGATCCAAATGCATCTGCCATCTAGTGGACAGAAGGAACGCCCCGGCCTCCTCTATTCAGCTGGGCTGCGGTTTTTGCTGCTCTTTTCTGGCATTAGTTATACTTGAAAATGTTACACATAATAATAAAGAATTCAACCAACAATACATTAGTAATGTAGCTCCACCCCCTTTTATATGCTCCACCGTCTCTCACTGAGCCATCTTTATTGAGACATCTCCCTCTACCCTAGCAGCCAATCAGATCATTCTTACATTACAGAAGCATGACATCATAACAGCCTGTCCTTGAAGGTTTCGCATGGCCCAT
This sequence comes from Cyprinus carpio, assembly GCF_018340385.1. Lineage (NCBI taxonomy): Eukaryota > Metazoa > Chordata > Actinopteri > Cypriniformes > Cyprinidae > Cyprinus > Cyprinus carpio. The sequence continues at coordinate 5,115,203 of NC_056605.1, forward strand.
ATTCAGCAGAATACAGCATAACAACCTATGAAGAGCATAAATATTTCCCACACAATCTCAGACCGCCTTCATTTCTTGATTGCTAATTTGATGGAAATAATTGATAGCTACATGGCTTAGACTTAGAGAGACATGTTGAGACGAATTTATGGGATAGATTTAATTCTACACATAAATGAGCAGAGACATCTATGGGAATAGATCATGCAAAAATGAAAGTTCTGTCAGTAGTTTATACTTTCATGTTTTGACTAATACTGTGTGACTTTCTTCCTTGTCAAGTAGTATATTTTGGCAACTCTACGCCGTACTCTGAAAGTGCATTACTTTTTTTCAGCAATAACTGCAGTTTTCCTAATAACCTGTCCTGTGTATATTGGCGAAATTACAGTGCACCACACTTGACATATTGTGGCTATGACTTAAGACAACTTATTAGTTTGTGGCCTTATTTTATTAATCGGTTCTCTTGTTTAGTTTTTAATTTAGTTCGGTCATGCTCAAGAGGGAATGAATTAATATGTTGTAGTAACAAATTCTTGATAAAAAAAAGGGCACCATACAAAATAACTTAGTTTTAGAAAAGCTCAAAAGGGTAAATGATGACAGAATTGTCATTTTTAGGTGAATTATCTCTTTAAGGTGAATTCTAATATAATTTTACTCATTCTAATTAAATATTTTTGTTGCCTTGTGCTTTGTTTTGTTTTTTACGGAGTGCATTTAGTGCCCATTTTTACAAATGTTTGATGCTGTACCTCAACACCCAGGTTGAATGAGACGGTGACTCTAAGCCAAAGATCTAAAGTAAAAATGTGAGTTTGGGATGTTATATACAGCACTTTACTGTGATATTGTTTCCCCTGATGGGGTGAGGTAGTGTTGTCGTAACTGATCTCCTGAAACACATGCAATAACCTGATCAGTCCTACCTTGTTTCATCTGTTTAACTTTGCCACTCAATTGTAATTGTACAGATGGTCAGATTTTCGAGACATATTATTCAGAGCCTATTATATGGCCTTCCTCATCATCCATCTCCCTCAGCTGTCAGGGCTGCTAACCCTACTGGAAACGATTGCTTTGCCGCATGCATTTACTATAGTGGGCTTATTACTCTGTAAGTATGAAGTATGAGTGCCCGACCCCATAGGAATATGTATAACACAGAGACTGTGCTGTGATGTTTGTGCATGTCAGCTACAAAACTTTAATTTACTATGCAAACAAATTTGTTGCACAAAGCGAAGGGTTGAAACAGTAAAATACCACACTGACGTATCACAGCTGACCCTGTTTTTTAGCCATGATATGATAGTTATGCTGAGCTTCAGGAACAATAACATTTTGTTGCTAATTATCCTTTAATAAAAAGGAATGAATGTATTATCTTTTGTTAAAAAAAATTCCCAGGTTATTTTCACATTTAAGGTTTCAGGTTCAATTTTGGACACTCGCCTTTTATATTTTCTCTGTTTTTCATCAGCACTGTTTATTAGCCTAAATGTTCCTCTATTTACCTGCTGCTGTTACTCTGAACTGTAAGAAAGTCATCGAAGTAAACAATAAAATCAACAGTATTTTACACCTCTGCCTGTAGTTTCTCATGTTTATTTAACCTGGGTATTGTACGTAAAGTATGAAAACAGAATATTACAGTATTGTACAGTATTGACTTGAACGTTTTAGCAGAAGCATAGAAGACATTATTTATAGTATATTTTTATAAGTCGTGTTCAGCTGTTTATGTGTAAAACATTTTAAGACACCATGGTCAAGACACCATGCTCACACTTTGTGTGGTTTTGGAAACATAACTTAAAATGTTTTTAGAAGTTTTGTTTATCTGAAGAAAGAAAGTGGTCTGGGATGGCATGTTTGGGTGGAGTATCCTGTAGTTAATAGATAATCTAATAATTTGTTTTCTTCCACTATTTCCACTGCCGGCAAAAGCCATAGCAATGTAAGTATTTCCATTTGGCAAAGTGAGAAGTAAGGGACCGTGGAGAAATTGTAAATTATTTTTTGCTCGAGCCAGCATAAGTGTTTATTTTTTTTATTTTCTTTATTCTTCATTTACTTTCAATCTGTAGTCATTTCTGTTCCATATTTGAATAATGACATGAGAAGCAACATAAATTGGGCAATTTTAAACGTGGCAGGTGTGTTAACTGTGAATTCACAAAAAATGTAAAGTTTTTTAGTCATCCTGAAAAGTCCTATTTTTATTAGGAGTTTATAACAGAGAAGACAAATAACCTGATTTATATAATTCAATGTCTATGTAACAAAATATATGTTGGTGAAATATCTTATTCATTAAAAGAAAGGATCACAGAAACACAATTAATAGACAAGATTTAACAAGGCATGTTGCAAGACATTTTTGTGAATGTAACGTCATCTTTTTTCTTTCTTATAATAAAAAAGGTTAAAAAGAATTTAAGAGGTGGTAATACTGACTGTATAAGAAAGAAACGGTAAGAGTTTTGTATCTTTTACAAACCTGATTCCAAAAAAGTTGGGACACTGTACAAATTGTGTGTAAAAAAAAAAGGAATGGAATAATTTACAAATCTCATAAACTTATATTTTATTCACAATAGAATATAGATAACATATCAAATGTTGAAAGTGAGACATTTTGAAATGTTATGCCAAATAATGGCTCATTTTGGATTTCATGAGAGCTACACATTCCAAAAAAGTTGGGACAGGTAGCAATAAGAGGCCAGAAAAATTAAAATGTACATATAAGGAACAGCTGGAGGACCAATTTGCAACTTATTAGGTCAACTGAAAACATGATTGGGTATAAAAAAAAAGAGCCTCTCAGAGTGGCAGGGTCTCTCAGAAGTCAAGATGGGCAGAGGATCACCAATTCCCCCAATGCTGCGGCGAAAAATAGAGGTGCAATATTAGAAAGGAGTTTCTCAGAGAAAAATTGCAAAGAGTTTAAAGTTATCATCATCTACAGTGCATAATATCATCCAAAGATTCAGAGAATCTGAAACAATCTCTGTGCTTAAGGGTCAAGGCCGGAAAACCATACTGGATGTCCGTGATCTTCGGGCCCTTAGACGGCACTGCATCACATACAGGAATGCTACTGTAATGGAAATCACAACATGGGCTCAGGAATACTTCCAGAAAACATTGTCGGTGAACACAATCCACTGCCATTCACCGTTGCCGGCTAAAACTCTACAGGTCAAAAAAGAAGCCATATCTAAACATGATCCAGAAGCGCGGGTGTTTTCTCTGGGCCAAGGCTCATTTAAAATGGACTGTGGCAGGGTGGAAAACTGTTCTGTGGTCAGACGAATCAAAATTTGAAGTTCTTTTTGGAAAACTGAAAAGAGGACAAGGACAACCCAAGTTGTTATCAGCGCTCAGTTCAGAAGCCTGCATCTCTGATGGTATGGGGTTGCATGAGTGCGTGTGGCATGGGCAGCTTACACATCTGGTAAGGCACCATCAATGCTGAAAGGTATATCCAAGTTCTAGAACAACATATGCTCCCATCCAGACGTCGTCTCTTTCAGGGAAGACCTTGCATTTTCCAACATGACAATGCCAGACCACATACTGCATCAATTACAACATCATGGCTGCGTAGAAGAAGGATCCGGGTACTGAAATGGCCAGCCTGCAGTCCAGATCTTTCACCCATAGAAAACATTTGGTGCATCAAAGAGGAAAATGCGACAAAGACCCAAGATAGTGGTGTCAGGCACTGGAAGAAAAGACCCAATCGCAGAATGACAAAGTACAAGGGTCTATTGACACAGACAGGGAACAGAAGGGCACATGCAGTGAAAGTCCAATAGGTGGGGATACTGAGGTAATGATGGGATAGCAGGGGTTGACCACTGGAACCAGCATGGGGTGACAGCAGCTTGGACTACTGCTGAGGAGATGGCAGGACCAGGTAGAATGTAGATGACCAGGCATGGCACAAAGGAGCAGAGGACTGCAGCTTGATCACCCGCCCAGAAACAATACAGCTACCAGGGAGAGGGAACCAGCGGGCAGGGAACCACAGACTGCCGGGCAGGGCTGGTGGGGGAGAAACACAACAGACAAAGACACCACAAGACAGGACAAAACAACTAGCACTCTAGACAACACAAACAAGACAGGGAACAAGAAAAACCTTCCCCAAAAAACAAGAAAGAAAATCTAGAAAAATAAAAATCTAAGCAAATAAGAGAAGAGGTAAAAAAAAAAAAAAAAAAAAAAAAAAAACAGAACCAGTTCTAGAAAAACAAATCAAACAAACAAAAACAAGCTCCCAGAACTGGAGAAAAAAAAAAAGGAAAAAAAAAAAAAAAAAAAAAAAAGCAGAACCAGTCCTAGAAAAACAAATCAAACAAATAAAAACAAACTCCCAGAACTGGAGAAAAAAAAAAAACTAAGGGAAAAAAAAAAGAAATGAAGAGCTAGACCCATACGGGTAAATGCTAAAGGGAAAAAAACTAAACTTGACTAGCGGCTTGAACCTAGCAAAAGACTAGAGAAAACAAAAAAAAAAAACCTTTTGGATAATAGGAGTAAAATTTAACTAAAACGAAACTAAAAGGGAAGACCTAGAAAAAAATAACAATCAAAGAAACAAGTAGCTTGACTCAACAGCAAAATCCAAAAGGAAAAAGCAAAAACTAGACTCGACTAGAAAAGCTCAAAACTGCAAAACACACGTTTAGGCAAACACACAACCAAAACAAACCGACACTACAAGAGGAAAGAGAGCGCAATAAAAAAAGGTCCAGCGACATGAGGAACAGGGGGGTATTCCAGAAAGCAGGTTATGTGACATACCTGGGTATGTTTAAGAGTAAGTAAGTGGATAACCTCAACTTTCGGTTCCAAAAACGGAGGTAAGTTTCAGGGTATGTTAGTAGTCATAGCAACTCACTCTCTGAACTTAACCTGCTCCGGAGCAGCTTCTGTTCCAGGGTTAGTTCACTTCAGCGAGCCTTCAGTGGGCGTGACAGATAGCGCACAGCATTATATAATATTACAATATGTAATATAGCTTATTATATATATATTTATATATATATATATATATATATATATATATATATATATATATATATATATATATATATATATATATATTATTATTATTTTTTTTTTTTTTGATATGTTAATGAGGAAGCACTAATATAAGTAATAAATAAGGTAACATTATTCTAATATGATTATTTCTTTTATTGCCATATATAAGAGTTATCTGTATAAATTATAAAACACTATGACAAGGTAATGTTTAACTTATAAATATTTATTTATTTTATTTATTACATGTTACATTATCTCACACATGGATTTTCTATAATGTCTAAATTCTAAATCAAAATACATATCTGATATGACTTAATATATAATTAGCATAAAACAAAAAATATAATTCACATTCTCAAGGATTAAAGATTACATGGAAAAAAAATCACAGCCATCCATTAGGTGGAGATATGCACTAAGCATGTAAACAACTAATGAACAAAAGTCGCTCTGTTGAGAATGTCTTGAGTCTTAACCAGGAACATACTCTGAGTTGAATGAACTTACTCCCGGACGCATTTTTGGAACCACATACCTCGAGTAAGAAAGGTTTGGGGTTAATCAACCGAGAGTTCAGGGTTTAGTTCACGGTAAGTTAACCCTGCTTTCTGGAATACACCCCAGGTGAAACACTCTGACTAATGAGGACTAAACAAGGGGGTGTGACCCGGGGAAACAAGGAGGTGGAACAAGAGGAACACAACCATGTGCTCAGGCACAAAACAAACAAAGGCACATTGAACAAAGACAGTACAAACAAGACTGTCAGGGCAGGATCCTGACAAGTTGAGCAACTAGAAGCCTGTATTAGACAAGAATGTGACAACATTCCTATTCCTAAACTTGAGCAACTTGTCTCCTCAGTCCCCAGACGTTTGCAGACTGTTATAAAAAGAAGAGGGGATGCCACACAGTGGTAAACATGGCCTTGTCCCAACTTTTTTGAGATGTGTTGATGTCATGAAATTTAAAATCATCTTATTTTTCCCTTAAAATTATACATTTTCTCAGTTTAAACATTTGATATGTCATCTGTGTTGTATTCTGAATAAACTTCCACATCATTGCATTCTGTTTTTATTCACAATTTGTACAGTGTCCCAACTTTTTTGGAATCGGGTTTGTATTTGAAAAGTCTGTTTCCAAAAGGTGTGAATAAGGCTTTTTCTCTTCGAGACTTTTTGTGATGGTGGCTTTAAGTGTGTTGTAAGACTCCCTTATTCAAGTGTAAGATATCTGATGTGGCTGTACTCGATTGTTACTGTTGGATAGTTAACTCTAATTAATTAGTGTGATGTCTTGAGTTTAGATTGTCAGATGTTGCTAATTTGTGCACTGGTAATCCAATATGAAGTAGTGTTTTTAAATGTCTGTGTATGATGTGTGTTCAATACCCTTAATCCAAATCATGCTGATATTTGTTGAGAACAGATGATTTACTATCAGCTCTTTTTATGGCACTTCTGGGTTAATTAATGCAGAATCTATGTTTTTCTCCTACATACTGAAGGCAAGAGGATATGACATTTGTGCAACATCAAAAAAGGAAATGTCTGATTTCAAATTCCTGTTTTTGAAGGACTCACAATCTTACTGACAAACACTATCTGCATGGGGAAAACCCAGCTGTTTTTGATTGTTTCTCAGATGTGGCAATTTCAGCATGTACCTGAAAATCCTGAAAAAGTATCACAGGTCTCAAAAAATATTAAGCAGCACAACTGTTTCCAACAGTGATTATGAATCAGCCTATTAGAATGATTTCTGAAGGATCACGTGACTGTGAAGACTGGAGTAATGATGCTGAAAATTCAGCTTTGCTTCACAGGAATAAATTCGGCTTATATCTGAAAGTGTATTAAAGCAGAAAACTTATTCTTAATTGCAATATTTCACAAAATTACATTTTCTTTTTTTTGTACTGTATTTTTGATCAAATAAATGCAGCCTTGCTGAGCATAATAAAAGTATATAGTAAGACTATATATGAAAATGCATATTTTTCAATTAAAGAGAACTTATAGAATTAATATGGGCTGCTTTTGGTTCTTGACACTTCATTTGGTCATTTTGTGTTTTATGAATGATATACAAGATTAAGACGTACAGTGGCCAAAAGTGATCAGCACAGTTTTTCAGCCACGAGGTAGAACTAATTAGTGAAATCAGCATAAACATAGGCTCTGCCAGGACTTTTACTTTCTGACTCCTTAACTTTCCACCTCTGCTTAAATGTAAATGGTTTTATCTTTTTAACAACAATACCTACTGTAGAGAAGGATACCTTTGATCACGTGTTTTAAAATACGTGTTTTCTTGCGTGGCTGGATATTGAAAAATAATCACCTTGTTTGCATTCGCCAGAACTGATTTGTTGAATCAAAACGCGAGTTATCGCAATCGCTGTGAAGCGGGCAGAGGACTCCGCTTGGTCTTAAAGACTTCCTCGAACCCCAGTGGCCTTCGAAAACGAAACTAACTTCACCCGTTATTAAGGAAGTAGTAGCTAGAAAAGGCGTGTCCGACTACTTTCGATATGTAGAAAACAGGCTAAATATTCGAGACAAGCCCAGACATCTTCACACTGAGAAGAACTGGACAGATGTGTGACGGCTTCACGCACAGAGGTAAGACAATGATTGAATGGACCTTGACTTGTTGATCACTTCCCTGCCATGAATCCTCAACTGTGTGCATAGCCTACAGAAAAATAGTGTTTTCTAGACCACGTCTAACCTCAAAGGATAAGCTTTTTATTGTTTTAGTTTTCAATGATCAAAGCAGATCAAAAAGTAAAGAATGAATTTACAATTCATTGTTATTACTGTCTTTTTAATTTATTATTTAAATCTAAGTAAATTAAGAGTGACGTTTCATTGAAGCTTCTTTGAATAGTAGCCTGTTTGTGGGTGCTGCAGATTCATAAATTGGCAGCAGGTGCCACGAACTAGATTAAATGCGTTCACACAGATGTGGAATACGGTTGTGAATCCGTTTGTGCACATCACGGTTCTGTTCCACTAGAAGCGGATTTGGATCATGCAGCCTAAGAAATCGGTTGGACTTTTCTTTTTTTTTTTTTTTCTCTTTTTTTCATCGCAGTGATGCCTTGACCAAAAAGATTGATTAAATTGATTTCCTCAGTGGTTCTTCTTATGGTACAGTCGTTGTGCCAGTAGGCACGGTTGGTCTGTTTCTGTGTTATGAGTCATTAAATTCTCTCAACTTTATCTCCTTTCATTCCCATCTCAACCTAAAAATGTTAAAACGTGTCTGATTACTTAAGTGTCCTGGCTGATCAATTTTGAGCTAGATTTAATGTGAAATACAATGCTTGACATATGTTTAAAACTTTATTTACTGTATCTTTAGCTTAAAACTTAGATGGCAATGCATGCAAAAAGTTCAGGCTATACTATATGTCTGACACAATATGAGTCACTAAGAGAGTGATTAATACCAAAACATTGTTGAACAGTAACAAAACTGCGACACTAACCTAGATTCTAGCATGACGGTCAGTAGTTCAGTCGTATTCGAACAATGCAGCTTTTCCAGTAACAAGATTCAGCTTTCAAGTAAAGCTGAAGCATGACCAAACTTGTATGAGATGGGAATAACACACTTACCTCACAATTTCTCTCAGTTTAAGCTTTAAGGCTTTAAGGCTTTATTAGCACACACACACACACACACACACACACACACACACACACACACACACACACACACACACGTGCCCCTGTATAGTTCTGTAAAGGTTCTCTTTTAGTCTTGTAGTCTTGTTGGGGAAAGTTTTAAAAAACAAGTTTCAAAAACAGTGTATTTCCTGAAGATAAAGTGGTTCTCAACTTTTTTGCCCACACAAGGAAATATTCCAAGGCCCCCACACAAGACTTTTTGAGCTCAGAAAATCATAAAAATGATTCAAAACAGCTTTTGCCATTGTTAAGTCCCATTCATAGCAAACAGAAGAGAGATATATTTATATATATATATATATATACCAATACATAAGGAAGAAGTTTATGTATTGAAGTTACTACAATTAAAAAAATAGAGTGAGACAAAGTAAAATGTGGCGGAAATAGACACTGACTGTTGCAGTTCTTGTGTTTACATAATCAGGAAGCCACATTTTCTTATGTCTGCCGGTTTTTGTGGCAAGGTTGTATCTGCTGAGTTTGTGTTTTGTTTTCAGGTGTATTGTGTAGACTGCAATGGTGTTGGATTGTCTTTCTGGGGTCAGACAACACTGCATTTGATTTTGTTTTGCTGTTATGTTTCCCAGTCAGTTATAATATTATTGCATTTATGCTGTAATTTGATTAGTTTGGCAGTATTGTACTGTATAAAAGCAAACAAAAACAAACAAAAAAATTACAATGAAACATACAATGAAAGTCATTAATATTATTATGCTTTGTGCATGTCAGAAATCTAGAAATTTGAATGGAGATTAGGCATAATAAAGGAAAAAGTATTTAAAACAATTAAACTGCTCAAATCAGTCTCTACTTGCCATATTGAAACCCCAGCCCTAATAAAACTTTTGTGCATGACGTCAATGTGGGTGAGGCCCAGTCTCATTAGTCACCCATGATTTGTTTTTTCTTAAGTAGAACAATAAAGATTTTTAACTGAAACCGTGGTCCTTGGTGATTCATAAAATGTAAGTTAACAGCTTCCAGTTTTGAAAAAGCATATCAAGGATTACAAAATTAATACCCATGCATTGCTCCTGACAACACATTGATGTCTTAGGAAGTGGAACATTTGATCTGAGAAAGAAATTGACCATTTATAACATTGTATGTAATCCAGAGCCTCAGGCAACAGGGAAGTCTGATTCTTTTCTGCAAACTCCTTCTTTTGGACATTTAATTTTATTCATCAGTCTGTTTATGTAATCACGCTATGATGTACCTTGCAGGTAGGAGAAATCTCAAACCTGAAATGTTCTGAGTGTACACTATACTTACCTCGGTGACCTCTGACCTTAAAAGTGGAACCCTGAGCAATATTGGTCATTAGCTAAATTTAGACTTATGTTCCAAGTCTAAGCAAAAAGAATGTGCAAAATGTTTATATACAGTGTGTACATAGAAACTGTGGGGCATAACAAAAAAAATAACCAAGTAAAATAAAAAGGACTAGTGGCTTTGCAATGCTAGGTAATAATATAAAATACAATAATAAAAAAAAAAAAAAATTGGTTGGACCATTTGAGATTGAATAACCTAGATCAGAGTTGCCCAAACTTTTTAATATAAAGGGTCAGTAATCTGTAATCAACCAAAACTAAATGCAGCATTATATAGTGTATTAAAATATACATTTTAAAAAAAAAATCTCTCTCTCTCTCTCTCTCTCTCTCTCTCTCTCTCTCTCTCTCTCTCTCTATATATATATATATATATATATATATATATATATATAATTCACTTATATTCTCTACATTTCAGTGCAAAAATAAAACTAAAAAAAGTTTGTTTTCAGTGCATCTCTTGTGATATGTCATTGTGGGTCAAACACTGGATTGCACATCACAGATCATCTTTATCTGTATTCACTACTTGGTTGCCTGTGGTAAATTTAAATTGAGTAAATAGCATGTAAAATAGATCTGAATTTGATTGCAGCAGTGTTATGCATGTGTTATAGATGCAGACAGATTTGGGGTTTCAGCGGGTGCTGTTAAAAGTGCAGCAGTCTCTCACTGTCGATGAGGTGCAGGACCTGGTGTTCCTCTGCTCTGATCTGCTGAGTCTGAAAGACCTCAGCGCCGTGACCTCAGCCGGACAGCTGTTCAGTCTTCTGGAGAACAGGGACCTGCTGTCATGGGAGGATCCGTCTCTGCTTTTAGAGCTGCTCAGGATCCTGAAGCGGAACAGCTTGATCCGCAGTCTGACCTCAGACGATGTTATGCCAACCAACGGCACGACATATAGTCAACTAATCTCCCCATACAGGTGAGGATGCAGCTGCTAGTAATAGAGACGTGTTTAATCAGGTCAGAGACCAGAAAGCTGACTAAGAAAATATCTACGACCAAGAAATGTTTTTTTGGCAGTGGCCATTTGCACTGAGTGTAAACAGCATATTTTTTTAGCGATAGATTATATTTACATTAAGTGCAAGTAGCAATGGATTCTATTTACACTGTTAAAATAGCAGGATTATTCTGCTATTTATACTACTTATTACAAATAGTGGGGATTATCTGTACCTCAGTATTGTAGTACATTATAAAACAGTACGCAGTAATAACATACTGAGTGTAAATTATAAATTTAATTCAAATTATTAAAAAGATGGCACCTTATTAGGACAATAAAACCCTACATCTACCCTAACCCTACCTGATACTTTATTTTCAACTTTTACAATTATTTCCTTTTTTATTGAAAATAAATGCCTTTTCAATGTTATATGAGATTTGAAAAGGGAGGGAAAAAAGTTCGGCAAAAGGCGGGTTCAAACTCGGGTCTTGTTAAAAGACTACAGTACATGATTTACCGTCTACTCCAATGGAGCTGATGTTTGACAATTGTCTTTTGCAGTGTTGTCTACCCCCACATGTTGGTGGGCGGAGTTAGTGTAAATAGCCTCTGCCAACACAGGACGGGCTATTTGCTCTTAGTGTAAATAGACACTTCTTTTTTGTTGTTTGTAGCATTTGTGTCTTTTAGCTCAAAAAGTCTTTAGTTGCTTTGTAATAATCATCAGTATTGTTTTTATGTATTTCAGACAGTTGTTGTATGAACTGTCAGAGTCCATCTGTGAGCAGGACCTGAAAAACATCAAATTCCTCCTGTTAAAAACACTGCCGCGCAAAAAACTGGAGAAGGACACGGTGAGAGACGCGGACACACGGCTTCAGTGCTCCGACACCACATCTCTGCATGTGACCAGTGTGAGGATTGACTAAACTAACTTACCTAGAAACAATCATGTCTTTCAGACGCTGTTGCAGTTGTTTTTGGAGATGGAGAAGGAGGGCTTTTTGGATGAAAATAATTTGGACGTTCTGCAGAAAATGATAGCAGATATCAATCCCTGTTTAGAAAAAAGAATCATTCAATACAAAACGGAGAGCTGTGAGAGTGAGTGGCTGTTTTATTATTTCATGATGTGATGTTAATTTGCCTCTGGTATATATTCATAAGCTACTAAGTGTTAAACCATAGAAATAAACATTAATTTGTATTTCTACAGATATTTGCATTTTTTTTTTTTTCTGTCTGATTGCAGCAGGTGGTATGGTTATTGCTCAGGAGATTGGGGATATTACTCCTGCGTTGTACTCACCAGCTCAGGTATAACTTCTTTTGCCTAATTTGCATTAATGTACATATTTTTGTGGGTGTTTTACTCTTCACCACGTCATATTTCTACTGTGGAACACAAGAAGAAAAAATATTTTATATGCTCATTTCCATGTTAATGCATGAATGAGTTTTAAGAGCTGGAGAGGGAGATTTTTAGATTTTTTTTTTACCTATTTATCTACATATTTATTTGATCAAAAGTACAGTAAAACAATAATATTGTGAAATATTATTACAATTTTAAAAACTGTAATTCTTTAGGAATTTCTTGTAAAATGTAATTTATTTCTGTGATCAAAGCTGTATTTTCAGCATCATTACTCCTGTCTTCAGTGTCACATGATCCTTCAGAAATCATTCTGATATGCTGATTTGCTTCTTAAGAAACATTTATTATAATTATCAATGTTGTGCTGACTAATATTTTTGTGGAAACCCTGTGATAATCTTTCTCTCTTTTATACAGCCCTCATTGCTGACGTCACGTACATCGGGTGAGTTTATTTTGCATGCTTTGCAGGAAGTCATTTTATAAGAATCTCCATGTAAAACGATGACCAGTTCATAAGATCAGAAGTCAGTTCTGTACTGTAGCTTGTCATGTTGTACAGCTGGAATAGACAGGTACAGGTGTCAGTATAAAGACTCGAACCACTGGCATATTGGCTAGTGAAACAATCTGGAAATTACTCCTTTAACATCATGCAGATAACATCTGAAAAAAAATGTGTTTGTTTGCCGTTGCTCTTTTTGACAGTTGACTTCATGGAGGAGCAGGTGAACAGACTAAATCTGACTGAAGGTGCTGCTGCGGTTAGTGGAGGTACTGCAGGAAATCTCCAATACAACATCATGCTTGCTGTCTGTTTACAACTTAAACTAAAAAAGCTCTCATCTCTGTCGTAGATCAGAGCCAGCACTCAGTGATTGAAAATGAGAGCTTAAACATGTCTGGGACTGAAAGCGCAGGGGTAAGCCTTTTATACATTAGATCTTTATGCTGTGTTCAATATGTGTTTAGCTTAATCAACAGCATTTGTGGCATAATGTTCTTTTGGGTTTTTTTTTTTTTTTGACTCATCTCTTGCAGAAATATGCAGAAATATTGGTTACTTGGGCAATGGATATGAATTACTTCTATTGAACCAATGCACCTTTAAAATTTCTGCCTGCTGTTTCAGAATAAGTTCAAATGTTGTACAATTTCTGTGTTCACTTGAGGATTGTTTTCATGATAGATGTACACACTTCCTACCTCAACATTGAGTAGACTTTAAAAATTGTGGTAAGTTCGCCATTTCCTGTGAGGGAGAAAAGTGACATTGTGTTTTAGATTCTGCGCTCATTAGCTTGCCTATAGTGCTTGTTTTAAATAAGGTGCAAACATATTTTGGCCTTACGGTGCCACTGTCTTTATTATATTAAGCCACATTAAGTTCTCTCTTTATAATGGTTTTCTTTTCAGAATATTTAGAAGAAGTCTGCTGCATTAAAAATGTGGCCAACCTTTCAAGTTTCAAATATGCAGTAATAGTTAATTTGATATTCCTGCAGTATGTGCTATATTATATGAGTTTTTAAATGTACAGTATATAATTGTAAACGTATAAATGTATTCAGTAACCAACCACAAGTGTTAGCACAAGTATTAACAGCTTCTAGTTGCTTATTCCAAAAACATTATTTAAAAACAGTGTATTTCGTCTGTGCTCTTACAGATTATGTATAAATCGAATATGGTTTCTCTGAGCAGTGGTTTTTAGCATTTTGCATATTAAGCACGAATTGACTCTGTTTGAATAGGCATGGTGGCGGATTGTAGACACAGAAGTAAACGCCCACTGCTGTAATTGGCTAATAGTTGTGTATGTTTGACAGCATACAGGCTTCAAAGATGGATGCATGAATAGTACACATCACACAATCTGTAATAACAGACAAAGCAATAGTGATCACGTCATAAAAATTCACACTTACTCACACTTGTGTGTTGTGACATTACTGTCGGAAATAATAAATCTGGCACATCACCAAATTTTAGTTTCAATCTTTCTGAAAATTCTCAGTTTAATTGTGCCTTGTTTGTAAATGAATCCGCGGTAAAGTGAAATGAACAATGGACCAAGTTCTTACTGACACGTTCTGGAACTTCACTGAAAATAAAGTTATTGTTAACGCTCTTGTCATTAACCTACTATGTGTGAGAATAAATGGGCGGGGCTAAACAGACAGCGCTGTAGAAGCAGGTGTTGATCTTCTTCTGCGGAGGCGGGACTTATCCACACTATTACATCATAGAGTCGAACAATCCACAAGCTGTCGTTTTGACAGACTGGTTTCAATATAAGCTGTTTTTACACTAACGACAAAGCTTTGAGGATATTTTGAAGTACAATGAACTCATATATATAAAAAAATCAAGGGAATTTTGTTTTTTCAATTCATGACCCCTTTAACCGACCCCATAAAAATATTATACATGCTCAACGTGATCAACTTTGATTTGGTTGGAAAAACATACACTTTTTTTTTTTTTTTTTTACATTCATCTCTACAAGAACAAATAATGACTTCAACATAACATTTTTTTTAAAAATTAGCAAAAATAGAATGAATAACTGTATTGTTTCACATCTTCAGTTACAAAAGTGGACAAAAATCATACAAAACTGAATTTTTTTTTTTTTTTTTTAATTCAGGTCTACATAAATAATAACTTAAAACATTTTTATATTCCTGTTCAACAATTAGAGTGCCTATGGAAAAACGCCAGAATTATTTGTTGGATTTTAACTAATGGTCAAAAGAATTAATTCTTGTTTTTGTTTACCTTAATAATAACTGTGTTTGTGACACAATTCCTTTGATAGATTTTTTGTATAAATATATGCTCCATGTGTGCCGCAATGAGGTAGTATTCGTTAGTTAATGCATTAGTTAATATAACAGTGAACAGAGCTGCAATTATTAATCTTGATTATGTTAATATGAATATTTTAAACATTTTGTATATTAACATTACTTGTATTATGAACAAATGGGATTAAGAATGCACAATGTTATATTTATAAATTAACGTGTTGTTGTTAACTCTTCAGGTTACCCAGTCCGTAGGCTGATGTTAATGAACTTAACTATACTGTAAAGTGTTTCCAAAAGTCTATAACTGTGAAAAATATATAGACAGTTTCCATGTTAAGTTAGGGTTAGATAGTAGACAATATATTAAGATGTCATAACCATATATGAAACAGGAAGCAAAATGTATTAAATAGGGAGCTTATCATATATATGTACAAAGATAATGCATGATGTAATACACTGATGAGGCAACACATTATGATTACTCAAAGGTGAATAGAATATTGTTAATCATCTAACAAGCTCAAATGTCAGTCAGTCAGTGGTAAATGAGCAACCAGTTGGAGCAGGAGAAATGGCCAGGAATTGAGATCTAAATGACTTTGCAAAATACCACAGGACACCTTCAGTCCATAACTCAGCGGTCAGTGCTGTTTTGGCAGCGCAAAGAGGACCAACAGCATATTAGACACAGAAGACATGGGCTACTGCTGCTGCAGAGGAAGGAGTTGCTGCTACAGGAGACCATCATCAGACAGGAAATAAAGATGTGTGGGTTGAAACCACAACTGGTGCTGAATGGATTGACAAAGACCAGTGTATATGTGCTCACAGATACTGGAAACCCTATTGAGGGTCTATTTGGTCATGATCTGTGTAGCTAACTGTATTCTTGTATGTTTACTATATGTACTGGATTCTTGCTGGCACCACTGCTTAGACACTTGTGTCTTTTGTGTGGTAGATCCAGCAGTATGAGATGAAGGGGGAGAAGAGAGGAGTCTGTCTGATCATCAACAACTGTGACTTCAAAGACTGTGGACTACGGAACAGAGACGGAACAGACATTGACAAAAGTTAGTGTATAAAACAAAGACTTTTTGTAAACCCCTAATTGGGAAATTTAATGGAAAAAAACACATCCAAAACCACCTCAGTGAGGAAAAAAATGCACTAATGCACACTTTTGCACGGCAGAGAAATCTGCCCAACCAGTTAGAGTCATGCTTATGGTCACGTGCACAAAGCCGTTGCTGTTACATAATACTTGTGTCCATTTTTGTCCACACAGAAAGTCTGGAGGTTGTGTTCCAGTGGTTGGGCTTTGAGGTCCTGACCGAACGGAACTGTGATCGCCATCAGATTATGCAGGTGCTGAGGGACCTGGCTGCTCGTGACCACACGTCAGCGGATTGCGTGGTGTGCTGTGTGCTGAGCCACGGAAAAATAAAAGGCATTGTCGGGGTTGATGGACAGATTGTCACCTATAGGGAGCTGATAGAGACCCTGAGTCCAAGTCAATGTCCCACTCTCTTCGAAAAACCCAAACTGTTCTTCATTCAGGCCTGTAGGGGTACCGACGATCAGCCAGCAGCATTTCCTCAAATTTTCCCAGATGATGAAGTCATGCCAGTCAGCGATTCAGCTGTACCCAGAGACTCCATACCTAAGATGGCAGACTACCTATTAGCCATGTCCACTGTACCACACTACGTCTCATACAGGGAAAAAGACCGTGGAACCTGGTTTATACAGTCCCTCTGCCACAACTTGAAACTGCTGGTGCCAAGGTGAGCAAGTCTTTCTATCAGGTTTTCCTCACTGGGGGGTGAAAATGAGACTTTGAGGGGCTGTTGCATTTTTACTGCCCTTTATAGTCGACTAACCATTAGAAGATGAGAAGAGGCTTAGTCGATCAAAATTTTTTAGACACTTAGTTGCAGGAAAAAAATTCACAGGAAGTGGCGAAGTTGCATAGTCTGTGATGGACAGATTATTAATAGCTGGTCTGTGTGGTACTGTAATTACAGTACATCAGTCAGGACATGCAAATGTTTGTTTCATTCAACGACCTCGAATGTGGCTTATCATCTGAAACATGTAAGTAGTAGCATCCTTACATGGCCGCTCGTTCTAACATTAACCTAGAAAAATTTACGTTATTTGAGTGTTTTTGTGGCGCGTGGAAGCTGAACAGTCCTTTTTGGTCCTAAAGATAAGAGTAATACATCTTTTGAATCTACTTTAATCTGTGTGCACTCATAATAACAACAAAACGTTGTGCTTTTGTAAAATAATGAAAGCAAACAGGCTGCACTTTCTGCTGTCTCGGTCTCTGTGAGCTTGAGCGCATTAAAAATTTTTTTTAAAAACCAATCTGAAACTTCATGCTTGCCTCACAGACATGAAAAAAAAAATAGAAAGTGAAATGTCTACAGATTACTGATAACTGACATTGATGAGTGGCGCTGTTTGTAAAAGTTGAAATTCTTTTAACTTGACGCGGCATCTTAAAAACATGGCGCTTATGTGTAAGATGCTGCAAAAGATGCGAGATGCACATGTAACAGGCATATATATATATATATATATATATATATATATATATATATATATATATATATATATATATATAAATATATATATATATTGTATATATTGTTTGCGCATGTTTACATAGATACAATGTGAAAGTAGCACAATGAAATGGACAAACGCATTCTGTTTGAACAGCTCCTTACGACCTAAAATGGATCTAAAGGTGCCCAGGGCACCGCTGTGTCATAATCCAGCCCTGTAAAAGTTTTTTCAGAAAGGCGTTTTTTCAGCTGAACAATTTGGTACACTGTACTGTGTTTGGGGAAAGGGCGCTGTCTTACTCAACAGAGAACTGTTTCTGAACTATTTTCTTATATTTACACAAATGAATCTCTTTGTACTGTATTTGCATGTTTCTCTATGCATGGATGATGAAATGCTCTACTAAATTTGCCAAAAAGTGCAGAGGACACTGTGTGGATTACTGCAGTCCACTCAACTAGAACTTCCAGTTGGACAGATTAACTAAAAGTATTATCAGCCACATTTATGAACACATTTTTATGTCTTTCTTTAATCATTGGCTGAATTTGGCTCACTAGCATTCTGCTCTTATAATTTCTGTCATATATTTTAGAATGAATGACTCTTATGAGCTGGTTCTTTTAATGAATCACACAAAGGAGGGACTGGGTGAATGGGGTTTCCCCACTGTCTGCATCTGTAATTGTGTCCTGAATTGACCCTAGAGGTTGGTTGCATCTCTGATCGTGTGTCTCTGTCTTATGTGCATGTAGGGGTATCGATCTACTCTCCATTCTGACGCAGGTGAATAGCGATGTGAGCAAAAAGACGGACAAAAGCGGTTTGAGGAAGCAGATGCCACAGCCAGAGTTCACCATCACCAAGAAAGTGGTTTTCCCTAAACCTAAAACTCGCCCGCCCCTTCTATAATGTCCTGCTACAGTTAATGATACCTCTCAAACACATCAGCATGGACAGACACACAGATGTTCATCAGCAATGTTTACATGACCTGTGATGTGATGATTGTGTGATGATTGTAAATATGGTAATTTCCAGTTCCCAATGTAAACAAACAGAATATTTGAGATGTTTTATGTAATAAACAGTGTAAGAAACTATAGTCTGCTCCGACCCAGCTTCCACTCCACAATATGTTTGATTATGCCAACAGTTATGTTGGCATGATTTGTAGACCATTTGTAGACCATTTGGGATGATCACATCCTGAGCAAATGGTGACCAATTAATAAACACTGAGAAACAAAGGGGTGTCAGAACTTAATTAACATACAGACTACAGCTGTAAGGACAGGATCAACTCCATTTACATGAAGGGTAGTAAACTCTAAGTGTATAAATTGTTTGAGCTTTGGATGTTGGTGGTTCCTTCTGACTCTGCTGAACCCAAGGTACTACATGTACTTTGTCACTGCTATGCTGCAATAAACATCTTCCTCGAGATCTTCAACATCCTCATCATTTTTTCTTAAGTTCAACATTTCCTGTGAGGGAGAAAAGTGACATTGCGTTTTAGATTCTGCGCTCATTAGCTTGCCTATATAGTGCTTGTTCTGAATAAGGTGCAACCATATTTTGGCCTTACCATGCCACTGTCTTTATTATATTAAGCCACATTAAGTTCTCTCTTTATAATGGTTTTCTTTTCAGAATATTCAGAAGAAGTCTGCTGCATTAAAAATGTGGCCAACCTTTCAAGTTTCAAATATGCAGTAATAGTTAATTTGATATTTCTGCAGTATGTGCTATATTATATGAGTTTTTAAATGTACAGTATATAATTGTAAATGTATAAATGTAGTCAGTAACCAACCACAAGTGTTAGCACAAGTATTAACAGCTTCTAGTTGCTTATTCCAAAAACTTTATTTAAAAACAATGTATTTCTGTGGTCTGTGCTCTTACAGATTATGTATAAATCGAATATGGTTTCTCTGAGCAGTGGTTTTTAGCATTTTGCATATTAAGGACGAATTGACTCTGTTTGAATAGGCATGGTGGCGGATTGTAGACACAGAAGTAAACGCCCACTGCTGTAATTGGCTAATAGTTGTGTATGTTTGACAGCATACAGGCTTCACAGATGGATGCATGAATAGTACACATCACACAATCTGTAATAACAGACAAAGCATAGTGATCACGTCATAAAAATTCACACTTACTCACACTTGTGTGTTGTGACATTACTGTTGGATTCAATAAAGCCGGCACATCACCGAATTTTAGTTTCAATCTTTCTGAAAATTCTCAGTTTAATTGTGCCTTGTTTGTAAATGAATCCGTGGTAAAATGAAATGAACAATGGGCCAAGTTCTTACTGACACGTTCTGGAACTTCATTGAAAATAAAGTTATTGTTAACGCTCTTGTCATTAACCTACTATGTGTGAGAATAAATGGGCGGGGCTAAACAGACAGCGCTGTAGAAGCAGGTGTTGATCTTCTTCTGCGGAGGCAGGACTTATCCACACTATTACATCATAGAGTCGAACAATCCACAAGCTTTCGTTTTGACAGACTGGCTTCAATATAAGCTGTTTTTAGACTAACAACAAAGCTTTGAGGATATTTTTTAAAGTACAATGAACTCATATATATAAAAAAATCAAGGGAATTTTGTTTTTTCAATTCATGACCCCTTTAACTGACCCCATAAAAATATTATGCATGCTCAGCGTGTTCAACTTTGATTTTGTTAGAAACACATACACTTTTTTTTTTACATTCATCTCTACATGAACAAATAATGACTTCAACATAACATTTTCATTTAATAATTAGCAAAAATAGAATGAATAATTGTATTGCTTCACATCTTGACTGGCAACATGGGCACTATCTTCTCTAATACATTAGAAGCTGTTGCCCCCATCAAATTGAAAAAGGTTAGAGAAAAACATACTGTGCCATGGTATAACAGTAATACCCACTCTCTTCAAGAAAAAACTCGTAGTCTTGAGCGCAAATGGAGAAAAAAAAGTTTTTAGAATTGCGTGGAAAAACAGTATGTCCAGCTATAGAGAGGCTCTAAAAACTGCCAGGGCCGAGGATATCCACAAACTCATAGAAAACAACCAAAACAATCCAAGGTTTTTTATTTAGCACAGTGGCTAGATTAACAAATAACCAGAAGCCACCCGATCTAAATATTCCCTCACAGTTAAATAAACTTATCACTGCATCTAAACCAACAACATGTTTATTAGATCCTGTACCCACTAAATTACTGAAAGAGTTGTTACCTGTAGCAGAAAAAAACGCTTCTCAATATTATTAACTCGTCGTTATCTTTAGGTCACGTCCCAAAACCATTCAAGCTGGCGGTTATTAAGCCTCTTATTAAGAAACCACAACTAGATCCTAGTGAACTGGCAAATTACAGACCCATTTCAAAATCTTCCATTTAAGTCTAAAATTTTAGAAAAATTTGTGTCTGCTCAATTGTGCTCCTACCTGCAAAAAAATGATCTCTATGAAGAATTTCAGTTGGGTTTCAGGCCCCATCATAGCACAGAAACTGCACTTGTTAAAATTACAAATGACTTGCTTCTTGCATCAGACCAAGGCTGCATCTCATTGCTAGTTTTACTTGATCTTAGTGCTGCGTTCGACACCATAGATCACAACATACTTATAGATAGATTACAAAACTATACAGGTATCCAAGGGCAGGCTTTACGATGGTTTAGATCCTACCTGTCTGATCGCTACCACTTTGTTTATCTAAATGGGGAGTCATCTCATTTATCACCAGTAAAATATGCTGCTATTTTCAGTATACATGTTGCCCCTTGGTAATATCATTAGAAAATACGGGATTAGTTTCCACTGTTATGCTGATGATACTCAACTATATATCTCAACAAGACCAGGTGAAACTTCAAAATTATCTAAGCTTACAGAGTGTGTTAAAAATGTAAAAGATTGGATGACCAATAATTTTCCTCCTATTAAATTCAGATAAGACAGAGATATTACTTATTGGACCAGAAAACATTACACAGAATCTCGTAGATTACAATTTGCAATTAGACGGATGTACTGTTACTTCCTCCACAGTCAAAAATCTGGGCGTTATATTAGACAGCAACTTGTCTTTTGAAAATCATATTTCCCATGTTACAAAAACGGCATTCTTCCATCTTAGAAACATTGCCAAGCTACGAAACATGTTACCTGTTTCTGATGCAGAAAAGCTAGTTCATGCGTTCATGACCTCTAGACTGAACTATTTTAATGCACTGCTAGGTGGTTGTCCTGCATCCTCAATAAACAAGCTACAGGTAGTCCAAAATGCAGCGAGTCCTTACCAGGTAAAGAAAATATGATCATATTACCCCAATTTTACAGTCTCTGCACTGGCTACCTATTAAGTTCCGTATCAGTTACAAAATATTATTACTTACTTATAAGGCCCTTAATGGCTTAGCTCCTGCGTACCTAACTAGTCTTCTACCACGCTACAACCCATCACGCTCCCTAAGGTCACAAAACGCTGGACTTTTGATAGTACCTAGGATAGCAAAGTCCACTAAAGGAGGTAGAGCTTTTTCGCATTTGGCTCCCAAACTCTGGAATAGCCTTCCTGATTATGTTCGGGGTTCAAACACACTTCCTGTTTAAATCTAGATTAAAAACACACCTCTTTGGCCAAGCATTCAAATAATGCATCTCATAATTTTGGACTGCAGTTATAGCTGATCAAATGCGCATTATTATTCTTTAGCTTGGGTTAAACTAATTAATTTTACTTGGCTGGAACAGCAGCTACGCTAATTATGTCTCTATTTGTTTCTCTGTTTTGCCATGGGATTTACACAAGCTCCAGTCTGGATCCAGAACACCTGAGAAGAGATGATGCCAACCCTTTAGATGACCTCAGATGATGCTAACCCAGAGACAACATACAGAACTACCACATTTTGCTATAAGTTTGATTGCATAATTGCTGTTAATAGTGTTAATCGTCTGTTTGTTTACTTTTTTTGTTGATTTTTATGAACATTTCTGCCATATGCACATGAACTGACAGTCATCACTGATAAGCTACTACTAAATATTGTAGAAACTTAATTTTCTGTAAAGTTGCTTTGCAATGATTTGTATCGTAAAAAGCGCTATACAAATAAACTTGAATTGAATTGAATTGAATCTTCAGTTACAAAAGTGGACAAAAATCATACAAAACTGAATTTTTTTTTTTTTTTTTTTTTTTTTTTTTAATTCAGGTCTACATAAATAATAACTTAAAAAATGTTGACATTCCAGTTCAACAATTAGAGTGCCTATGGAAAAACGCCAGAATTATTTGTTGGATTTTAACTAATGGTCAACAGAATTAATTCCTGTTTTTGTTTACCTTAATAATAACTGTGTTTGTGACACAATTCCTTTGATTGATTTTTTGTATAAAATATATGCTCCATGTGTGTCGCAATGAGGTAGTATTCCTTAGTTAATGCATTAGTTAATATAACAGTGAACAGAGCTGCAATTATTAATCTTGATTATGTTAATATGAATATTTTAAAAAACATTTTGTATATTAACATTACTTGTATTATGAACAAATGGGATTAAGAATTCACAATATTATATTTATAATTAACGTGTTGTTGTTAACTCTTCAGGTTACCCAGTCCGTAGGCTGTTAATGAACTTAACTATACTGTAAAGTGTTTCCAAAAGTCTATAGCTGTGACAAATATATAGACAGTTTCCATGTTAAGTTAGGGTTAGATAGTAGATAATATATTAAGATGTCATAACCATATATGAAACAGGAAGCAAAATGTATTAAATAGGAGGCTTGTTATTTGTATGTACAAAGAGAATGCATGATGTAATAAACTGATGAGGCAACACATTATGATTACTCAAAGGTGAATAGAATATTGTTAATCATCTAACAAGGTCAAATGTGAAGGTCTGTGTAATTTACAGTCAATTGTAACCCGTGTCTCAGGTTAATGTAACTGATAACTAATTTAAGTAGTAAAGAATTAAAGCTGGGCTAATATCAGAGACTCTAGGTACGACTACGGAGCCTGAAATAGTGAAAGGTCAGCAGAGAACAGACAACACAAAACAGGTAAATTTGAGAAATGTATTAAACAAAATGAATGGTAGTTATTTACATTCCCTGCCTACCTAAGCCGGCTTCCTGAGTGCACAGTGCACAATAAACCCAAAATAAACAACCTCAAATAAAAAAAAAGAGTCCATAAAAGTTCTTGGTGTGTGTGTGTGTGTTTCTTGGAGTATGTATGTTCTTTTCACTACCCGGGGAGGTTTACGTGTGTTCTTATCTGTATTTTAAATGAAGGCACAGGATGATGATGGTTCCAAAGATGCCACGGCTGGCCACGCCAGGCTCTTGGTCCGATCACTTCTGCGGTTGGCTCGCCACTGACCACCAGGGTCAGATTCAGATGGTCTATCCCTTTCTTAAACCAATCGGAGGTATCTTGAGAAGCTCGCTGTCATGCGGCTTAACTCTCTCTCACACAGCTTTCAACCAGTCCTTGTTGCTTTCTAGCAGCGTCTTCACCGGAAGAAAGGCGTGTTTTTTATTTAATAGTAAATCTGCTGGGGTTTACGCGCCACCCACAGGCAGAATAAAGAGTTGCACTCCAGTAACCTTGTGCGGGTTACACTCTCCCCTCCTAACTTATGCACGTCCCTGTGCATGGCAATATTCAAACTGTTATCACCGGAGGGGACAGAACAGGGGGATGAGCTGACGCATCACTCTCACTTATGATGTCGTTCCACACAGTGGTCAGCCCTTGAAAGAATGACTTCACCACTGTGACTAAGGGGGTTCCCAGTTCAGTGTAGTCCAGCCGCCTAGGTGGCTGACGATTCCTCACGGATCTCCTGACTAGGTCATCAGTATCTGCTTGTTCTTCCGTCTCAATCTCCTCTTCTCCTTCATTTTCAAGAACATTTGTCTCATCACATTCTGGCATGTTGGAGGGGACTGGAAGTTGTTCAGGACAGTCCTCATCCGACCCTTTCACAAGGTTGCCACTGTCAGATAAGTTTATCTCTCTTTTCACAGATTCACTTCCAGGTAGGTCTTCTATTTCCACAGGTTCATTTCCAGGTAAGTTCAGGTTCGGTGTTACTTTGTTGACTGGAGCAACATCAGGTAGGCTACTCTCATTAGCTGGAACATCATCGGTCTCCTTGTTGAGGTTTGTCGTCAGATTTTCTTTAGAATGGCTTGGACCATGGTGTCTTGGAACATCTCGCGAGACAATATATCTGGTTACTTCTGGGATTTGTTCTTTTTGTGACCAGGTAACAGGAACGATATCATCCTCATCCGAGGACTGATCAACTTCTCTTGGGTCACTGCGAATGTTCTGGCGTGTCTGTCTTGCGGCGCTCGAGTGGTTTGGGTTGTTCTTCTGGTGTTACATGGAGGAACCCACATGGGAGTAATAGGTCTCTATGCAGCGTGCGCCAGGGCCCTTCTCCGGGTCTCTGGTTTTACTGTATAGACGGGGAGGTCTCCAGCTTTCCTCACTACCACATGGACGGTGGACTCCCATTTATCAGCAAGCTTGTGCTTTCCACGAATGCGTACGTTCCTGACAAGTACTCTGTCTCCAATGTCAAGAGCAGAAGGAGTCACACGCTTGTCAAAACTTGTTTTGTTCTTTTCAGCTACCTTGGCAGCACTCCTTGTAGCTATTTTGTAGCTCTCCTCGAGGTGGGATTTGAGGTGCTTTACATACTGGGAGTGTGACTTCTGTTGCTCTTTTTTGACAGGTAAGCCAAATGCAAGGTCGACTGGCAGGCGTGGCTGGCGTCCGAAAATTAACTCATAAGGGGTGAACCCAGTCACTTCACTTCTGGTACCATTGTACGCATGGACCAAAGGCTTCACATAGTCCTTCCAGTGTGACTTATCCTGGTTTTCCAGAGTGCCAAGCATGTCTAACAGAGTGCGGTTAAAACGTTCCACCGGGTTGCCCCTTGGGTGGTACGGAGTTGTTCGAATTTTCTGTATGCCTGCAACTTCACAGTTGTTTTATTAGCCGCGACTCAAAATCAGGAACTTGTTTGCTGTGCAGTTTCTCTGGAATACCATAATGGATGATGAAATTGTCCCATAAGCACTTTGTAACCGTTAGAGCCTTTTGGTTTGGTGTTGGGATAGCCACTGCGTATTTTGTGAAGTGATCTGTGATCACAAGAATGTCCTTTGTGTTACTTCTGTCCGGTTCTATAGACAAGAAGTCCATGCAGACCAGTTCAAGCGGTCTTGTTGTCATGATGTTCACTAACGGTGCTGCCCTCTCAGGTAAGGTTTTCCTGAGCACACACCTGTTACACGTCTTGACTTTCCTCTCAATGTCAGAGGCCATCCTCGGCCAGTAGAATCTGGCTCTGACCAAGTCCAGCGTGCGGTCTTTTCCCATATGACCCATGTTGTCATGCAGGCTCATTAAGACCGTCTCACGGAGTTCTTCAGGTAAGACTAGCTGGTACTGTGTTTGGCCTTCTTCTTGGCGTGTTCTATAGAGGATGCCGTTCCGCAGTTCAAGCCTGGTCAACTCTCTCAACAACAGAGGTAGGTCTGGAAGCAAGGCTCTCACAGCGGGCGGTGGTTTCTCGTCACGCTCAATCTGGGAGATGACATGTTTAATGCACTGGTCAGCTCTCTGTTTGTTTCTGAGATCTGCCTCTGAAAGGTGTGGGACGATGGGAAGCCCTCCAAACTCATCTTCCTGCTCAAAACTGTCAGGTACAGCATCCCCAGAGATGGCAAGGCTCTCGACAAGGGAGATGCTTCCATCTCTTCCCATTCCATCATTGGCACAATAAATAAGTTGTCTCTCATAGATGGCTCGGACCACCCCCTGATCCACAGCCTCAATGTTATCTGAATCTGATAGATGGTGTTGTGTGAACTGGCAGATCCTGTCTCACTCTTTTTGAGATGAGGGGTCGTCATGCAGGTGGCCATGGGGACGTCGCGATAGTGCGTCAGCATCTCCATTCTGCTTTCCTGGCCGGTACTGGAGTTTAAAGGAGAAGGTAGAGAGAGCAGCTAACCACCTGTAGCTGGTTGCATCGAGTTTGGCTGAGGTAAGTATGTAGGTAAGGGGATTGCTGTCAGTGACTACTGTGAACTGATTGCCATAGAGGTAGTCACTGAAACTTCTCCGTTACAGACCATTTCAGCGCTAAAAACTCAAGCTTGTGAGCTGGATAACGGGACTCACTACGTGATAACCCTCTGCTTGCATAGGCGATGACACGCAGCTGTCCCTCCTGCTCCTGATATAAGGCCGCTCCGAGGCCGGTGGAACTAGCATCCGTGTGAAGGATGTAAGGGAGTGCAGGATTTGCGAAGGCCAGAACTGGGGACGTTGTCAACTTGTCGATGATCATCTCGAATGCCTGTTGGCAGGCGGGAGTCCAACGGTTCAGAAATGGTTCCTTGGGGGTGGTAGTATTGGCCACTCCTTTCCTTGGACTTTGGGTGCTTCCTTGGAGGTGGGTAGCCAGATGTTAAGTTGTTCAGCGGTTTCATTATACTTGAATAACCTTTAATGAACTTTCTATAATACCCACAGAATCCAAGGAAGGCTTTCAGCTCTTTTAGATGCTGAGGGACTGGCCAGGTCTTTAATGCTAATCAATCTTTTCCGGGTCGGTCTCTACTCCCTGCTCTGAGACCACATGCCCCAAGTACCGGACTGAGGACTGGAAGAATCTACATTTTTCCGGGGACAACTTGAGCCCATACTCCTTCAGGTGGTTGAGAACCTTGGTGAGTCTGGCTTCATGATCTTCTAAAGTTTTCGAGAAGACTATCAAGTCATCCAGGAAAACGACAACTTCCTTCAAGTTCATGTCTCCCATGCACTTTTCCATCAGTCTCTGGAAGGTACTTGGGGCATTTGTCACTCCCTGAGGCATGCGATTAAACTCCCAGAAACCAAGTGGGCATACGAAGGCAGTCTTTGGCTTGTCAACCTCGTCGACTTCGATCTGATAGTAGCCAGACTTTAGATCGAGGACGCTGAACCACTTGGAACCGGAGAGTGCTGTGAAGGTGTCATCCATCCTCGGAAGTGCATAGGCATCTTTCACCGTCTGCAAGTTCAGTTTCCTGTAGTCAATACAAAGGCGTACCTGGCCATTCTTCTTCCTGACTACAACGATTGGAGAGGAGAATGGAGACTCACTTTCACGAATCACCCCAGCATCGAGAAGCTCTTGAAGATGTTGACGAACAGCTTCTACGTCGTGTGGGTGTATCGGCCGAGCTCTGAGTTTGAATGGTGTTTCATCGGACAGTTTGATGTGATGCTTGACTTTGTCTGTCCTTCCAAAGTCAGTGTCGTTCTGAGCGAAGACCTCAGGCATGCTATTCAATTTTTGAGTAATTCTGTCTTTCCATTCTGGAGGGACCGGCGACTCACCAAAGTCAAAAGGTTAGGTTAGTTGCCTTGGAGGGTTCTGGTTCAGATGGATTGGTCACGCTCTGTTTGTGAGACAGAATGACCTGCATTGCACTGAGCTCAGCAATCACGCTCTTAGCTGGGATAATAATGTCGTGTTCCGACTCATTTGAGACCACAACTGGTAGTCTGCCTGGTAGATAAATGAGACAGGGCTTTACTAGCAGCCCTCCAGGCAGAGAAGAGGATGAAGGGTACTCCATGATAGCAGACCTCTCAGTATGGAAGTCTTTAACTGATGCCATTCCCTCCAGAACAACTGTTCCTCCAGCTGGAATGAGTTTTCTGTCTCTGCCTTGCATCCTCACCAGTCCGATGTTACTGTCATGGCTTTTGTTCCTGTCTCAGCTGAAGTACTTTCAGCACCATTCTGTAGCCGTTTGGGACAGGATGGTAGCTTGCTGGACTTTTCTCTCTGCACATACCATATGCTACATCGAGTGTGTTTGTACCAACAAGTATCTGGTACCCTGAAGTGCCGCTGTCTGGAACAACCAAGGCCAATGTTGGGACTTCATATTCAGCTCCAAGGAACTGTTTTGGGAAGGTGATTGTGACTTCAACATATCCAAGGTAGGGCACAGATTGACCATTGGCCCCTTCAATTTCCAGAAGGTTATAGAGTGGTTTGATCTGTTGCTCATGTAGGTATTCGTCATAGAAAGACTTGGTGACTGTGGTTACTTGTGAACCTGTGTCAAGGAGACAGCTGAACTGTTTGCCTTGGATGGTAACTTGGCCTGTGCTTTTCGTGCCTATAAGTTGGTGCTGAACTATGAAGGGGTGTTTTTCTAAGATTAGATTGGTTCAAGGCAGCACTTAACTTGGGTTTAGTATCACTTTTATCCTTAGCAGGGCGTTGGTGAACTGCTCCAGCTTCAGTTTGCCCTGCAACTGAGACTCCATCTAAAAATCCCTATTGTCTGGTGAGGGTTCTCTAGCCTCCCAGAGGCGCCGCTTTTCTTTCAATTGATCTCTTTTTTCATTGACGAGAGTGGGGTTTGGATTGTTACTGCAAGCTGAGGAAATGTGACCGTCCTCACCGCAGTTGAAACAATACCGAGGTCTCGGCTGGGTGCTTGTCTTTGAGTTGGTAGGTTTCCAGCTTGGTGCTCTGGGGTCAAGTTTAGATGTTGGCCCACCTGATTGATGCTCAGGGTTCCCCTTGGTCTTTGGGACCTTCTTGGCTTTCTTAGACATCAGTGTGGTGAGCTGGCTCTGCAGAGACGCCACCTGCTGTTTAAGCTCTGTCAATGGGTCGGACTCAGGCTGGAATGCTGCTTGTTGACTGCAGATGCATGCACTCTGAGAACTTGCCATAGCCCGCTGCCGGTGTGAGCCAAGGTGCTTCTTCATACGTGTGGCTTTAGCTGCCTGCCTATCCTCCTCAGTGCGGATTTATAACAGGAGCTCTGAAAATGCTAGTGGGTGACTTTTCTTTTCTTCGAGGTTGAGGTCAGAGAGCAAAGGGTTGTCCCAACACCCGCGACAAAACTGTTTGAGAATGTGTCTATCTGCTTCTCCAGCAGCAGCTCCTCCTCTCTTAACAGCAAGGTTCAGGGCAGCTTGAAGGCGGCAGAGGTAAGTAGAGGCCTTTTCACCAGGGTCCTGAAGAGTATTCATAAACTGGGCGAAAAGCTCCTCACCGTCCTCAACGGTTCCAAAGGCTGCGTCCAGCAGTTGAAGGTAGGTTTCAGGAGTAGCTTCAGGGCTTAGTCTTTTGACAATATCTGCTGCAGGGGAGAGCAAACTTTCAAAGATTTTCCGTGATTTCTGAAGATTAGACAGGGTGGGGTCTTTCCTGAGAAGCTCAACATGTGAACGCCATGTGTCATAGTCTGTCTCACTATTGGGTCTGGGGAGCTTGCCTGAGAATGAACGAAGCTTGATGGGAAAGTGTGAATGTGTGCTAAATTCATCTCTCCTCACAATGTGCTCAACAATGACCTTTTGAATTTCAGGTGGATTCAAGTCGCTCTCCACAACAGACAGAGTTCGCTTCACATGAGCTGGTGGGGATGGCTCAGCACCACTATGAATTAACCTTTCCCGAGAAGAATCTGGGAGCAGCTGGGGGTGTAGGGGTTCAAATGTGTCAAGAGACGTGTTGAGCTGTCTGGCTCCAAACTCATTATCACCACTGCCATCAGTCTCGATTGTCTCACTGATCTCTGACATCATGTCTTTCAGCACCTCTTCGAAGCCTCGTCCACTTAGTTTCGCTAACTTCTTTATCTCATCAAGGTAGGCTTTGGTAACACTGCAGCTAATTTTAGTTGTGTACACACTTGCCAGAGCTTGAACGTAGTATTTTACATCTGGATTGTCCTTAAGTTCATGTGTGTAGGGCAGAAGAGGGGCTAAGGCTTCAATAGCAATGCCATCTTGATACTCAATAATCAGGTTTTTATAAAACTCTGAGTTAATGTCAGTAACTGGGACAAGTCTCATGGAGCCATACTTCTTAAGGAAGTCTATGATCTCCTCATCTTCTAGTGATTCAAGCAAACCACTCACCATTACTGCATTGGGGACTTTAATACCTGAGCTCGTTATGAACTCCATGTTTGGTAAAGAGTGATCTATAAACGTGACAAATAGCTTACACACTTGAAAATAGTTTCACACACGTGTAATGTGGTTCACTGCTAACACATAACCAGACTCCTGGCTGGCTCGCCACTTGTAACCCGTTCTCAGGTTAATGTAACTGATAACTAATTTAAGTAGTAAAGAATTAAAGCTGGGCTGATATCAGAAAACTCTAGGTACGACTACGGAGCCTGAAATAGTAAAAGGTCAGCAGAGAACAGACAACACAAAACAGGTAAATTTGAGAAATGTATTAAACAAAATTAATGGCAGTTATTTACATTCCCTGCCTACCTAAGCCGGCTTCCTGAGTGCACAGCGCACAATAAACCCAAAATAAATAACCTCAAATAAAAAAAGAGAGTCCATAAAAGTTCTTGGTGTGTGTGTGTTTCTTGGAGTATGTATGTTCTTTTCACTACCCGGGTAGGTTTACGTGTGTTCTTATCTGTATTTTAAATGAAGGCACAGGATGATGATGGTTCCAAAGATGCCACGGCTGGCCCACACCAGGCTCTTGGTCCGATCACTTCTGCGGTTGGCTCGCCACTGACCACCAGGGTCAGATTCAGATGGTCTATCCCTTTCTTAAACCAATCTATACATACAGTACATAATGCATTAATTACAATTGCCTCATTTCTGTGTTCAAATCTAAATCAACATTTCTTCATTCAAATGTCAAATCAATTATAACCAATTGTAAAGGATATAAATACTATAATCATTATGCAAATGAATAGGTACACATCACACCATATAACATAAGTCAGTTCCAATGAACTACAATCATTCAATCAATCATTGTACTTCCATCTCACAGTATAGAAATAAAATCATGAGATTTCTGAAACCAGATATTTATGTTTTTAACCTTTTAAATCTATTTATGCATCTTAATAACATTTTAAACATCACATTTTAATATATTTATCCTTTTTAAACAGTTAAGATGAACTTCTGCTCCTCATATACATATCAAACATGTATATTAGCAATTAAACGAACTAAATCACCCTTATTTTACATATTATATGAAAACAAGAGGATAAATACACCCTCAATCAAATGACTTAAGCCAACAAAACAGTATAAAGGCACCTTTAGCGGTGTGAA